>NC_084984.1:22692262-22993095 GCF_963691925.1 Scomber scombrus
CAGAACAGGTTGCCTTCCCTTCACAAGCACAGGCAGAAATACAGAGTTTGAGGCAGTGACAACAACAACAACAAAAAAGCAGTGACAAAGACCTAGAGAGAGCAACAGATAAAAAACGAACTGACAAGCTGACAGAATCTGGGCTACTGGGGAGAATCATTAGATTGATATAATATTCAGCATGCAGCTTGGAGCAGTGCCTTTGGCTGGGCTTTAAGTAGTGTAGTGTTGGTCAGTCTGGTTGTGGCTGGCTGGGAGGTCAGCCACTGATCTACAGATATAAGCTGGTACACTGGAGCCAAGCCTTCATCATCCTGTGGACCTACAACCACTGTGGGTGGATAAGCCTTGATCTGCTCAGGGGTTTGCATGTGTGTGTGAGTCTATGGTGAGTCTGAAGATACAAATGATTGCATGCGTGTGTCCACATACATCTACAGATGTGGCTGTGTTGTGTTTGTGTGTGTGATTATTTTTCTTTTTTCTTTTTTTAGTCTGAACATCCCTGCTGAACATCCCTGCTGGGTAAAGTGAAAGACAAAAAAAGAGGGAATGATATCTTTCTTTTTAAACGACAAAGTAAATGTTATTTAAATGGAATTGACCATAAGTGGCCAGCACCCACTGGTTAACTGGTTAGAACTTCATATTTGTGTTCTTATTTACACATTTAAAGATCCCCTTCAAACATTTTTGAAAGACATCAAAAAATGCTTTTCTTTGGCTAGTAATTTGTGTCTTGTACAATGTTTTAACAACAACAAAAAAGAATCCATGCTCATGTTACAAACTCTTTCCTCATCTAAAACAAATCCATGTAATTTAAATCGTTAAACTGCTAGACACAAAGGCCCCATTTACATCTGGTATTAACATGTGTGTACTATACATCTTCATACATTATCTGGATAATGACATCCAATCTATGGTTCCTTGCATTTACACCTGTATTAAAATGTGTTCTTAGTTGTGCCTTTATTGTGATTAGATCTCAATATTTAAATTAGCTAGGTGGAGCTGGCAGACTTGTCAAACAAGTTGGCGCATCTCAGGTCAAGGAAACTGAAACCATCCTGTCATTCATTTCTAAATCTCTTTTTTTGAGGTTAGACTTCTAATAGTTACTGCTATTTGTTGCTTTTGCGGGGTCTGCTTTAGATGACAGGAAGAGGCAGAGTTAGCTGACATTTCAACTTGCCGGGCCGATATTTTCCTTGAATTTGGTCATGCTGTGCAGATTGCATTAATACTTGGCTGAGATCCGATCACAATGCAAGCCTGTCTATCTCCAAATGTGTTCTGGCCAATCCAGTTGTTTTACGATTAAATGTGTTCTGAGTGCATATACAGCTAGCATCAATGTGTTTTTTTTTATCCAGATAATATATCCAAATACAGATTGTGTTTTCATGCCAGATGTAAATGGAGTAAAGATGTCTCCTACTTTGACTTTGAAAAGTCCATTGAGCATTACACCCATTAAACTCTGATGTGCACAAATAAGTGATCCTCCTTCAGCAGATGAATGTTTAAACAGCATCCTGGTGTTAAACTCTGCACAAACATCATTCTGCACAGTGAACCTCAAATAATCAGGTGAAGTAACAATAAGACAAAACTATTTTGTGGGAAGGGAGGCTTTAAAACATCTCTAAACTGATAAAGTATACAAATGATCAGCCTAGAAAAAGTTACATTAAATGACATTTAGATGACAACTGGAGCGACATGAGAATAAACCTCACGAGATAACATTAATAAATTATTGGTGTTTAATTGGCAGGGTGAACTTAAGTTAACCGCAGTTGATGGATTATTTTTTTGATGGGGAACTGACAGTACATAGTCTGGAACCTGGGACATTTTGATTTGAATTTATGGGGGTGTAATATGAAAGACTGGAAGTGTCTGTCCTCTTGAGTGATCTGACGATAATATCTTTGTGTATTTTGAAAGTGACGTACAATTTCTGTCTCTCGCTAACATTCAATTCAATGACTCAGCTGTGTAGCTGCTGCCTTTTTCAATGTGATTTAGTGACATCAAGAGAAGCAGCATTCTTTTATTTAACCTACATTAAAAATGTTAAGCTGATTAGACATTATATTGAATAATCAGTGCAGCTGCAGAAAATGGCTGATTTAAAACCTTTACTGTGTGATGAACTAAACACTGGGATCAGTTGTGTCCCTTTAAAGCAAACAGGTTGGACAGCAAAGGTCACAAATTATGTTCAACCATGGGCTAGTCTTTATCAGCCCTGAGTACTAGTTCTTTTTATTTCTTTTAATTCATTCAAGACCAAAATTGGTTTAAAGAGCAGTTTTATGGTCATATATGAGGCAGTGTTAATGCTCACCTGTCAATAAAAGGAAGCCAAAATATGCTGTGTGCCTGTTTTATTCATGTCATAAGTTTATGAGATGTTATGAGTTAATATTTAGTGGAATTAACACGAGGTTTACGTTTACTTTGTTATGAAAGGTCATGTAAAGGATTGATTGTAATATGTGAAAGGGAAAACTTTTGTTAAGTGCCTTATGGGGCCAAATATTTTTGGTGGAGGGCCAAATTTGGCCTGTAAGCCAATATTTGCCTGCCACTGATGCACAGTATGAGTGTGGGTGCCAGCTTTCTTTTGTCTGGACTCAGAGCCTTTTCAGTGCAACAGAAGGCTTTCTCCTTCCCATTTCAATTATAGGCTATACAGGGTATAATTTCAAGTACTTACTGAAATGCTCATTGAAGATGCACAGAAGCTCATGCAACAATCCCTTATGCTAAAAGATTAAAGATTGTGGGCCAATTTGGGAAGTAATTTAACAACTTGGAGATTTTTTTTTTTAGAATCGCTGAGGTTCCCTGTGAATTGGATATAATCAATGCTGTATATGCCAGCTGTTTGAAAGAAATAAATGAAGGATACACCTTATTTGCTTGAGATGAACTGATCCCATTATGTTGTGCTGCTGATTTTCTCACCATTGTATCAAGACCTTTCTTTTCAGTTTGTGGATCAAACCTCATTAAAGATAGCTTTGTGTTGATATAATATCAATATGATTAATGTTCATACGAATAGATGAGCCTTTCAACAAACAAATAAATCCAATTAAGAATGCGGATTAGTGTCTTTTTATATTATTGAACTAGTAATTTAACTGGTGATTGGTGTGTCTGTGCAATGGCTAAAGTAAAACCTTATAGTATAGTTCACAATCATACAAACAGTGAAATGCATTTGCAGTGCAATACATTATTTTATATCACTGAAACTGCCGGTGTGTTCTTGTCCAATGTCATATGAGCAAGCTGATGTGATATATTGCTTTCATTTGAATCAATAGCAGCCTTGAACACATTAAGAGCAAAACACGCTAAAGCAATAATTGACGTGCCTCATTTGATGCTCCTATGGCATATATCACAGAAGGAACTCAGATTTGTCCTGTTGTTCTCTATATTTAACAATATAATTTCAGTAGATGGATGTAATGAATGAAAGAAGAGGACAGAGTCTGTTTCCACAGTTAATTGTCTGTTGAGTGTTTGATTGTTATTTATTTCTGCTTATGGACATAAATGCCATGAAATAATAAAAAAAACAAAAAAAAAACAGAACGATTTATTTCTCTCACCGCTCCTTCTTCCGTCTTGCTCGGACACTGGCTTGCTCGTTCACTCAGCTCACTCTCATTCTCTCTCTTTTCAACTGCAGCAAAGATAGCTTTGGTCACTGGGTCCTCATTTGACACCCCAACATTGAAACAAGGTTAGAGTAGGGGCATCAAGGCAGGTGTCGCATCTCATAATGCATTTGGTATGCGTTTGGCCATTTAAAACAATCAGTGTACTTCAAAACGCTCCCAACAGACACTTTCAGGGCCTTTACTTGACATAATGCTATATGATATACTGTATATGTTATCCCACTTGTTGAAATGAAAAGGTACAAGATTGTAGACTATCTAGTGTGTAAAAACACTATTGTGGGATTTCTGCTTTTATGAGCAGTAGCTTGTGTTCAAGAAAAATAAATCAATTCTGTTTGAGTAAAAAAAAAAATGGTGCATTCATGTTGGAACGAAGCTCCCTTTGTGTTTGGTCAGCAGTCTTTCAGCCTCCACTGTCATCTGTGCTGGGCACATGAGGTTCACATGCTGCTATACAACCCTGGAGGGAGCATCGGCACAATGCAGATGTTCATTTTCTATCTGGTCTTCTGTAATTTTGCCACTTATGTTAAGGCTTGTGAAGTCCTGGGTGACCATTTCACCTTGTTCACTCTCCAGTTGGCTGTTTTCTGGACCACAATATAGTGGACCGGAGGAGATCTGGCACTATCACTCCACTTCTCTCAATACAGATGAGCTGTGTTGTGGCCCCAAGGATTCACTCTGATTCTCTTTGTCTCGCTTCCTGACATACAGACTGACACAAATGCACAGAACTGGAAACCCAATAAATCTCTTTCCCTACTATTTCCAACTGTCTCTGCTTTAGTGGTGGCATAGTATATTCATGAGAGTTATAAAATTTGGTCCAGTCCATTTACGAGCCATGTCCCAGTACAGGGTCATGTAGGGAGGACAGCTTCCAGACTTTTGGGTCTGCAGAACTGGCTCTTTCATCTATCACAGTGGGTGTGACAAATGAAGCTGGCCTGATCAAACCCTGTCTCTAAAAACCCTTTTGAAAGACAGATGGGCTTGAAAGATAGCGTAATAACAGCAAGATGTGAAGACAATAAAATTACTCCTTTGATTATTTCAGCTGCAAGATCAAGTCAAGACAAGACACATAACAAACACACACACACACACACACACACACACACACACACACACACACACACACACACACACACACACACACACACACACACACACAGGCTGGCCCTTAACCAAAGAGCTCACTTCTTCAGTTATCCAAATTTATTCTAGTAGTCTCCTTTTTTTTTTTTTTCCTTGCATAAAGTCTGCATGCATTTGGACCTTTTTCTTTTTTATGTGGTAGTATTTTCTTTTGACATTTTTTGTCACCCAGCTAACTTAACTACTACCTGATACTACCTGACAAGCCTAGTTAAAGAAGTTAGTGTAGCCAGATTGATTTTATTTAACATTCGGTCACAATATTACCACGTCTGACTGTCTCTGTCACTGGACCAGCTGTTAGACACTGCTGTCGGGCCCTTGTCGCTCGGCAACTGGATTCCGTTGAGTTTCTCAGGCCCCATGATAGAGCCCTGCAGCTTCAACAAGTAGGCAACATCCACAGCTTTTCTATGATATGAGCTGATGTTGTATATAAATTAATTCCCTAAGAGAAGTTGAACTTTCTTCCTGGCATCTCTCATCCTTTGTTAATTCTGAGTCACATGCTCCACTTTCGCCCACTGAGTTAAGGTTCATCTTATCATTAAAATATATTTTATTCCTTTGTTTGACTATTTTCTTCATTGTGTATTCTTTAGACATTTAGCTCTAAATAAATGTCCTCATGTAGCAGCAAATTGTCTGTTTATGTTCTGTGGGAGCAGAATACAGAGGTCCCTGCATCAAAGAATTCCAGTTCTTGTTGTTTTGAGACTGACGAATTGTTTTCCTCCTGAGGGAGGTGGTGTGCTGTTCTTAATGAGTGCAAGATTTAATACAAAAGTAGTGATACTCCTACACTCGCAACTCCATGTCACACTGCTATGACCATTGCGTAGCTCGCCCCCACAGCTTTTCGCAGAAAATACAACAACTATTTTGTTGTGCATTTAGGCAAGCGCACCTCCATCTCCTTGTACCAATGACAGTTGTGATTTTGGGTTCAAGGCTCAGGTTGGAAATCTATGGACATCTCACAATTTAATTTGATTTCAACTCTTAGTGTCATGTCAATTCTTGAAAACAGAAAGGGGTTCTATTTTCATACTCTTACTGAAATGAAACATACTGAGGACCGAGTTATTTCATTTCCCCTATCACAGTTGGCTGGAAGTATGTTTTTATTAATGGTATGGTTTGTTGATAGACCTGCTCATTTGCTAATGCTGCAGTACTATGCATTCAAAAATACTTTACCTTTATCACCTTTATCTTGGAAAACTAATTATTATATATCACAAAATGCATTCAAAAGCTTGACTTCATTCAAGAGATCTTGATGTCAATTTTCCATACTGGTCACATCTGATCATATTAAGCTGGCCTTTGTCTGTTCTAGTCTGGACCATTTTGTGTTGACAGTTAGTGGATAAAATCATTCAATGATCTCTGTTTAATGATTCAAATAATTCCCCTTCTGATCCAGTCGCTGCCAGTCGTTCTCATAATGATTACTGACCTCTTAATGATGTCATCACTTGAGAAGTAATAATAGTAAAAAAGAAATCCATCCAAAAAAAGCAAGTGAACAATGAAATAGTGTTTTGTGCCATTACTATTATTCACAGTATTATTCACAGGCTTTACTTTTCTGGAACTATCTCTGTGGAGTTTGCAGTCCTTGTTGTCTTCCCTCCGCCAAATGTTTTGTTTTTTTCTTTGTGCCATTTTTCTCACAAACTGCAGCATAAATTAGCTACACAAACCATATTTGATGGGTATGGGGTGGGTATAGTTGTTATGTTTGAGGTGCAGTTGCAGGTTTTTAATAATCATAAGATCTGTTCCTAGCTTTAATAAGTGATTTAAAAAAAATGTGGGTGAAAACTGCAGATGTGTGTGACTGTATGTGAGCACACATACCTATTGGACAGTACATATTTGTGTGTGATGATGATACATCTTGATCTGTTTGCATGTGTCTCTTGCTCATTAATGTGCCTGAAAAGAAAATTACAGCCCTGTCTTGGCTGCTTCCTGCTGGTTAGTGTCAAGGCCTGAAAGAGACATGGAGTGAAACAAACAACAGGAAGCAAAGAGAACTAAAGGCACTCTTAATGACAGAGGTGATCAGCCCATACTTTAATGTGCCGCTGTAGTTTCTTTCTTTTGAGCAACTAATGAACCATTTTTTGCAAGAATTGGCACATTTTTTGCAGAAATGTAAATGTTTGAAATTTTGGCTGTAGTATATTGGGTGCTCAGTGCTTAGCTGAGTGCTACTGAGTGCTACTCAACAGACTGAAGAGCACATGTCAGTGCAGATAATAGAAAACACTACCCTCAAAATCTGACAATATGCTGAATGGGGCTGTTGGAAAAGATGACCTTACATCATCACTGATTCTCCGTTTGGCACAATTAGCCTTTTTTTGTTAGATGTCATACGAATTCCTACTTTTGAAAAATAGTTAAAAAATGATATACATTTTTTGTTCACACGTCAATATGGTCAAAGTTCCAAAACTTGAGGTGAACAAACGCTGCCTTCAGGCCCTGTTAGCAAATTGAACTCTACTTCCCCATCACACTTAAGTTAAGTAATTTCTGCATGCCCCTGTTGCCTTTGTTGCCACAGTTGCTCCACAGATTGTTTGTATTGTCCACTCACATATTTCTGGTCAGATTCAGGCTCAAACGTGTGTATGGATTTGAGAAGTTTGAGTAAAGAACAAAAAAAAAGAAGCAAAATCTGACTACTACTGTTGGTGGTGTCTGGAGCTGGTTGCAGCTTTCCAATCAGAATCAAGTGAGCTCATTGAAAGGGGGGCCTTAAAGAGACAGGAGCCAAAATAGCCTGAACTGAGGGGGGCTGCATAAAGGGCCAGTATATAAGATAAATAAGGAGTTTTTTTTTGTAAATCATCCAAGATATCCCAGTAGAGGCCCAGAATATGAATATGGACCTAGAAATGTACATAATACATTCCATTTAAAACTGCAATTGTACCATACCAGAGTCCCTTTAGAATTGGACAACTGGACAAGACTCACATTTCTAAGCAGCCTCTATCTGCTTTCAGACCAGCCTAAACAAACTGAATTAAATGGGTAAGCGCACAAGGTTTACCGAACCACATTAAACAGGTTATTTTTTAAAAGCTCCCTGAATTTCATTATTAATGTAACCAAAATAATGTGTTGTGACAATCAATTTATGCCCTAATCATAGATTACAGTCAGAGCCATATTTCAATGCAAGTCTTGATGTTGGAGGTGTTCCATTCACTTTCAGACCAGCTTTAGAAATTGAAATGACAAAAATGCAGTACATAATATGTAAATAATATAAAATTAAGATGTATTTGTAATTTTGGAGCTATTATAATTAACCCTTTACTTTGGTTTTGCTCATGTCAAGGTGGTTTAAGCCTGAATGGCCACTTGTCCTTGATCACTCTTTCATCGTTTGGGCCCTGGCATGCAGTGTTTGGCTGTGGTCTTGAGGAACAGACCCGGCATTGTCACTCCACAAGGTTCAATGCAGACAAGCTGTGTTGTGGCCCAAGGGAGTCGTGCACACATACAAACACACAAACAGAGAGAGCAGCCCCAGGGAGCCCTCTCTGAAGGGATCAGTGTAAACATCCAGTGGCAGTCGAGGTGTTGGTGGCCCTGTGAAGTGGAAGCAGTGCTCAGGGCATGGTGTGGGCTGATAAGCACTACTAACATACAGGAGAGAAGTGAGTTAGTCATCCCTGTGAAAACACCGACAGCCACCCATTCCCCTGATGCCATATTACTGCTGCAACACACCGCTCAGAGGACCTGCCCAGACTCCTGCAGGAGAACTGAAAAGGGGAGGGAGGGCATAACATGTCATGCACTAACAGTACAAGACCGTGTGAGTGTGTGTGTCGTCGTGTGTTCATCAAGTCAATACTACAATATAATAAGCTGCTCTCTGTAACAAGAGTTGGTAGGTCAATTGAATTGAGACACTGGTTTGCATTGGTGCTGGTTTGAAGCCCTGACTTGCAGCTTTTTATGGAAGGTGCCATATTTTCTATTTTGAGCGAGGACCTTCTGAATAAGGAGTGGAGGTTCTTGCCTTTCATTATCTTGAAACACGTCCTGCTACCTTGGACCGAAGCAAACGCTAGCTTTAATTAAAGTTCAGACCTGTCTGACAATAAAGTATTATCTGTCTATCTATCTATCTATCTATCTATCTATCTATCTATCTATCTATCTATCTATCTATCTATCTATCTATCTATCTATCTATCTATCTATATCTATCTATCTATCTATCTATCTATCTATCTATCTATCTATCTATCTATCTATCTATCTATCTATCTATCTATCTATCTATCTATCTATCTATCTATCTATCTATGTATCTATCTATTACATGAAACACTGATAAGCGAACACTTGGGCTACTGAGAAGGTAACATAATCAAGTAACATTGAATCGGTAGCAGTAAGCAAACTGTCAATCAAAGCTGTTAATGCCCACATGGCAGTCATCAAAGTCTACTATAAGTCTTCAAATCTTACTAGTGGAGCAATAATTTACAAAATCACCACCAGCAGACTTTAGCCTAAATTTAGAGATTGAGACCATAATGACTCGTTGAGGACTTATTATTTCTGGAAGGAAGTTGATGCTTCTTGAATGGGAGTCAATTGGAGTCAGAGATTTTTGGAGCCAACATCTAGCTACTTTCACTGGCATGGCACTTTCAGGTACTTTTGCACTGGCTTCAGCCTCAAGTTGCGATAGTTGATTTTTATGGTAGTGTCCATAATGAGCCCAAAAATCTGTTAAGAAGATGTTTAGGTAGGTGATAAGGCATATAAATGATCCCACTTCGACACTGGAAACCATCTCCAACCAACATTGTCTTCTGTAAACATTACTTCACTCTTTCCATAACCTTAACTAAGACGTTTAAGGTGCCTAAACCAACCAATCCTTTACCTCAAAGGTAGCACATCAGTAAATAGACTAATGCATGTTCTCCTGATAATAGGGGTGTCAGATCAGAAAACTCAAGGGTAATTTTGGAAATTGACTTGTTGATTGAAACTGAAATGTATAGTTATCAGTCATAGCATTTGTGCATACATAAAAATACTTAAATAGACAATTGACAGTGCATGAATTTCCTCCAAAGGCATTGTAGGATTGCAGGCAGCTCATGTCTCACTGCCAGTCTGAGAAAACAGAGAAGCTGAAAGTTGAAAATGTTTAATTTATGCAAATAGGGGCAAACATCTCTTGAAAGTGCTGCTGTGATTTACCAAAACACTGACAAGAAGCCAAGAAATGTCGTATCCAGCTGTTGAAAAATTTCTGTGGAGAAAATGATCATTATTGAAATTTTGTATGGCTCTCATCTCCAAGATGACAAGGGCAAACAAACATCAAAAAAAAAAAAAGTTACATACATTATTAATTAGTAGTGGCTTGCTTATTTACACAATATAAGAATAATTGCTATGCTTGACAGCACTGACACGATGACAGCTACAAGCGAGAAGTGGCAGTCACATTATGGACAAATACAAAAAATGTTCTCTTGAAATGGACATGGGTCCATATTTTAGTTTTGATAAAAAACTATAATAAGAACCCATATTTACTCAGTACTGAGTGTTTGTGTGTGTGTGTGTGTGTGTGTGTGTGTGTGTGTGTGTGTGTGTGTGTGTGTGTGTGTGTGTGTGTGTGTGTGTGTGTGTGTGTGTGTGTGTGTGTGTGTGTGTGTGTGACACCATGTTTATGAGATCAACCTTAAGTGCATGGTCAGCTTATATATAAGCCCTAAATTTCACCTAAATTTCATTCCTCCTTTGGTTATGTAAGGCATGCACTTCACAGTGAGTACAAAATAAGCCACTGTGAACGGTGCATGATGAAACCATTTGGTAAAGATAAAGTTTTAAAAATAAAGCTTTGAGGATAGTTAACTGTCTGTTATGTAATTTTAATTTTCAGCTCAGTTGTTTTCAATTCTTACTTCAGCATTTAATTTCTAAACAAACTGCAAGATGTGCCAATTAACAAAAAAAGTTTCATGCTGCTAATTTTTATGTCACTACCACCATATTACAGTATGTTAAAGGATTTAGAAATCAGGTATTGCTCTGACTCCAAGACGTGCGGCTTGCCCCAAGCTACATTTAAAAACCTATGTTGACACAAATATGTGCTGTGAAGAAAATCTCTGATCAGGTCCTGAGAGGGAAACTGGGAGAAAAATAACAACTTAGAGAGGAAGGGATGATGAAGGGAAAGGCAGTCAGAAAAAAGGAGGAATAGGATTTTTTGAAGACTCTATTGTTCATAAAGGTAGTAGTAACAAAGCTCCATTTTGCAAAATACTCAAAAAAATATCAAATAAAAATATTTGTATCTGTAAATCCTCATGTGATTTTCTTTTTTTGTTTTTTTTGTTTGCTTGTGAGGATAGAAGAACGGTTGTATCTCACTCAAAACAAACTTTAAAGCAACAATTCTCACTTTCCCACTCTTTTTGAAACAAAAGAAAAGCACAGCATAGAGCAGAGATTATATGTTGTTTTTCCATCCAGACTCTCATCAAAATCAATTATTCAATCCCTAAGTCATCCCTCTATCTTCTCTTTGAGTACTTCTCTTTCTCTCTGTCCCCATCACATCCTTCACATGACTCAGTTTCTTTCACAATTGCACAGATTTGCAGAGACAAACACCATTTTTAAACCCTGTCAGATGACTCAGTAGTGACTTGGGTCCTTTCCCCTTTCTCCTGTAAGCGGTGGAGCGTGCTGATGGTGAGTGTTCAACACTGCCCGCTGGTGCACATAATGAAGTGCAAATGGGGCTAATATACTGGCTGACATGCCAGCTTTTACAGATCAGGCCTGAATTGATTCACCTGCAATTTCACCTCAGCATTTTCCAATAATCTGCACATGGTGTGGGTGGACATTTTAGACAAACGCTTTATTTCATGCCTTGAGAATGGCTGAGACTATGTGAACATAACCTTGATGCTGTGAATGAAACCAGGTTGGAATTTATTTTATTGAAGTTTCCTCACTAAGAGCCAATTCTTCTCACACTTTGAAACAATTTTTCTGACACCACTGTGACAGTTTTTTCAATGGACATTGTCTGAAATGTTGGTTTAGCATGGTGGCTGTCATCTTTCTTGTCACATTGCCACTCCAGCACTTACTGCACTGCCTTCCCACGGCTCTGCACAAATGTCACAGTACTGACATAGACGACAACAACACATGAACAACATAACCACACCAAGAATGCGTCTATACTGCTGCCAGAGCTCACTCACACTAGCAGGTAGCATTTAATCAATTACATCAGGAATATTGATAGCCCCCTACCTCAGGACAGCTGAATGACATAGTGTAACATTTGACCCCTGATCTTGATCACCTGACCCAACATCTGCAAACCCCCAGTCAGTCTGTCAGACAGTCAATAAATCAGTCATAGATGAAGTCAGGAGAGAACAGGCATTTAGTCCCTTCTCAGCAACCCTGACTCCCAGTGCCATTAATACAGCACACTTCATCAGTCCTAGCTGGCTTTTGTTTTTTGTCCCCAGCGAGTCACATCCTTCAAAACCTCCCGCAACACTATATTCATACAATTTATGATCTAATTAGAGGGCATAATGAATAGTCAACCATTTGTAACGATCGTGATTAAAATGTTTTAGTGATTGCTAAAGATTAATTGTTTCAGTAATGGCTTCAGATTGATGTAATTTGCATACATATGGCAATTATGATTTTTTGTTTTTCATCTCCTTGATGTGCAAAGCTACAAAAGCTGTTTTCTGACAGTACTATCTGTCTGGAAATCATTTTCACCAAACCCTTTAGTGAAAATCGCAAATATATTTCATCTACAAGTTCATTACATTGCTTCATTCAATGTAATGTTATTGATATGGACATAGTAGACCACCAGATATCGTGCAACTGTAATAAAAAATGCTATTATATCTGTATTGATGCTGATATGTGTTCATGTGTTCAATGACAGAAAAAAAACCTAATGTAAGTACATTATCAAGTTTAGCACTGAAAGTATTGCACTATAAGTCTTTGAAATATTTGCCTCTTCTCTTACAAGTTGATTTGAAAGCACTACCTTACAACGCAACAGCGTTTCTCCTCCGTTTCTCTTCCTGGGTTTTCCCAGTTTTTCCTCATTAAAGGGTTTTTGGGGAGAATTCCCTCATCTGGACAATGCATCTAGAGGATAGAGGATAGAGGGTCTAAGGATAGAGGGTGTCATATGATGTACAGATTACAAAACCCTTTGAGGAAAATTTGTAATTTTGGGCTACATAAATCAATTTACAGCAATGCTATGGCATGTGCCCGGCCACTGCTACAACTGACAGCATCACTGTTAATCTGTGTAACCCTTCCTACATCAGGTTTACCAATTCGCCATAATCTGTCCAGCTACATCCTGAGATTATGCTGCTTGCCCCCCTTCTGCGTCTATCCAAATATTGGATCAGTCCTGGATCATCCGTCCGACCCAACAGATCCAACGCAAAGTCTAATTTTTATCCCCTGGATGCATCCTTATGTCAAATAGGTTTTACTGGAAGCAGTGTCTGCATGTGTTTGCTCTGTCCCCTATTTAACTGGCTAGGCTTGTGTTCAAATGGAAGCCATAGGGATCAAGCTTCTGTCTGGAGCAACATGACCTCATTCCTTCAGCTAATCTACAACAGCAGCAGTTGTAGTGAGTTCTTGAAATCCTGGCATTAAAGTGAATAAAAAACGGGAAGTTTTTTTAGTACACTGCTAGGCATACATTTCTGCAAACATGAAAAATAAAGAAGAAAACCATGGTGACACATATTTCAAATTTGTGTTAATCTGAAATCCCGTGCTTGCTCAACAAATCCCATGACTCAAATGCGGGTCGAACTATCCCACATGTAGGCCACCAGATTGGTAATGTTCTTGAATTTTTACATATCAAGCTGTGAGGGGAGCCATGCTGTGATTTACTGGAGGTGACTTGCTTTTGGCCACAGTGGTTGTTACGCTGTCACACCCCTTGGTGTCATCATCCCGTTGGCCCGCTTTCATGTACACAATTGCCGCACATACACAAAGTTCCTTGTCATCTCGATCAATACCCACCCACATCCAGCCTTTCTTTTATTCAGAATATCATGTATTCTTTGTTGCCTTTCTCTTTGACAGTTTGTTCTTATAGTTTTGGCAATAAGCTTATAATATAATATGACATATGTAGATAATGAGAGCTTGAGGCAGAAGAAAACAGTCAGTGACTGCTTCAAGCAGTAGGATTTGATACATTTCTCTTTATATGAGCAACAATTTAATTTCCTATCATTTTCTTTCTCATCCTCATCCTCTCATTTTGAGTAAATAATGCTGTAATTACATCTTACCCCTCACTATATAGTTTATGTATGGGTTGTATTCTGGTCCAAAACAGCAGCCATGCATTATGCATAAATGAGCCCCACATTAGTGCTATCTCATCGTCTTATTATAATAGCACTCTTGAGGGCTTTGGTTACAAAAATGATGCTTTAAGGATTCCATTAATGTTCAATAATGTGAAAGAAAATAGCTATGTCAGATTGATGTATTATTTTTAATGTGAAACCATTCATAAAGCATGACACTTCTCATTTATTCATTTGTCATTTATTGACAGTGATAATACATTTTTTTGAAAGTGATATGTACTTAAGATGTACTGTATATAAGAAACCTTGCCTAAGTCTTCAAATAAAATGTTTCTTTCCTCTGAGAGAAAGCTCAGGAGCTTCTCTGAATTCAACTCGAATTCATTTCTCAGTGCTCCTGCCCATATGCTTGCTCTTGATCTGTCATGGATTTGTTGATGTCATGAGGCAATGGCCAGCACACATTTTGAACCTCTTCTCATTTGAAGTCAACCATGCTCCTCTGACAGTCATTTCTTTTTCATTTTTTTTTTTAAATCTCCCAAAGCTCAGGTCCATGCTCCATATCTCAGTCATCTGGCTGCTCTTCCCTTTTAATTAAAAAAAAAAGCATGCAAAAGAGATCTTAGTTGAGGCATCACCATGCTCCATGTGTTTTTCAGGGATTGAGAAAAACACACTGATAAAGAGAAAATTTAGCTGAAGGCAATCAGCTCCTCTCCTCTCTGACTGAAAAGCAAATATGTGCTTTACTTGGGCAGCACTGTTCCTTGCCTAGCCACCTGATTGCAAATGTGCCCAGTGTTCGGTGATAGTCAGCAACTCCTCAATTAAGTAGCACTCAATAAAATCCACTCCAGGTTAAAAAGACTAAGTAGCACTTTCAGTAGTACTCCCTTTGATCATCTTTGTCCCTTGATAGATGGGTAGCGTTTAACCCTTCACAGCTCCAGTATCCTCAAAGTGCAGCCATTCACTGTCTAGTACTGTAAAGAATGGTGAGATGAGGAGACGGTCAATGGTAGCGAGAAGTAAAATTGACATTTCACAAGGGTGAATTGAAAGCTCAAATAAACATCATGCAAGGCTTCCTTTTCCCAGAAACATCCAGAGGAAATTATCACAAGACATTCTTTAAATCCTCCTTTTCTTTCTAAGTCAAATGTGAAAAATTCCTTTTCAAACAAATGGAGCAAAATACCTCGGACTGCATCTACAGCCTAGCGCGAGGTAGTACTTGTGGCGAGATTATTGTATTAGACTGCATTGCGTAGGTTTCAATGATAAGACCATCCCACATGCTATGTTTAGCTTGAGCTGAAAGTAAAAGTTCTTGGATTTGTTTATCAAGTCATTCTCAAGTACTGTTAGCCTACTCACGGTACAATACAGTAATGTTGTCCACTCATCCTCACTTTGATTCTGCTCTTTTTCTTTAAGGTCAGTTTGATGATGTTCATATGTAAACAACCAACACATTAGGATTTTGCATTTAAGTTTATGAGCATTTTTGATATACAAAATTTAGATGAAGGGTGCAATTTTCTATCTTGTGAGTTGCTGGTCTTTATTTCTTTTTAATTTAGTTATAGTGCATTTCTTAAATGGTTTCAACAGCCAATATACAGTGTGCTCCCTTCATGTGTCATTTGTTGGGTCAGTTTCGTCTTTTTCAAGGTCAGTTATGTTATGTAATTCAGTTTGCTGTATTCTTAATTCAGTTCAGTTTTTAAGGACCCAATTCGGTTAGTTACCATACACTGCTTTGTAAATCATCATTGTATTAAAAACCCACTTTTTGCATTATGTGCCTCACTGTTCAGTCCCTCACAAGCAAATACAAGAGTGAGGATAAAAAAAGCAGAAAGAAGTAAAAGTAAACAAGACTAAGATAATATGGTCTACAACCATGCTAATACTCATTGTAAGGAAAACCAGTCTGTTAGATAAATAAACCAATATATTTCTTGAAGCAATAGAGTGCTTGAGGAAACGTCAGGGCATCACAAAAGTAATTAGGATTCATCCTCTGGGGACCATGAATTTCTGTACAAATTCTCATGGCGATCCACCCAATAGCTGTTGAGATATTTCAGTCCGGATCAACCATTGCTGCTAGCATCTCTAAAAATGTTCCATAGATTTTTTTTTTTTGTCTTCATAACATGAAATCTTACTCACAGGTGCTTATAGGAAGAATCCAGAAATCATGCACACTGCCAGTCACTTGTACTCACCTTACTTAACTCACCTTCAAATGACCGGATACAGGTTTACCAACTGAAAATTCACAATAAAATAAAGTAAATAAGAGTGACCTACAGTGTGAAGGATATTTGGTTCCCTTAAAAAAATATAAAGATTAAACTGCAGGGAACCAGATATAGACACAGGGGCTCTGGTGAAGGGGGAGGATAGAGAGTGATTTGAGAAAGGCTTGGGTGTGTAGATACAGTGAAGCAGAATGTTTCATCGGGAAAAGATAGAGGCAGACGGAGCGAGATAGGGAAAGAGACACTGGTGAAAGTGAGACAAAGGGGTGAGACAGAGGAAAACGCAGCAGAATGCATGGGTGGAGATGAGCTTTGTCTGGCGAACACTCTTTATCTGATAGCGTTAATCTTGTCCTCTGTTCACAGCGTTGCCACGCACCAGCACTTTTAACTAGCTCTGATAAATGGAAGAACAGCATCAAACTCATTAATTGAATTAGCTCTCTCTTTATCTCGGCATCGGCCTGTGTCCGCTCGCCCCTAAAAACACTCTGCCGACAACTACTCCTCAGCTAATTGATTCTGAGTATCTCCGGCGCAGCCCCGTTTCACCTTACTAATTTATTGGACCGGCTCCCAGCCTGGTTCACCTGTCTTTGGCCACTGTCTAATTTAATTTTACCCCAAGGTGATAGAGATTATTTTGTTTATTAACCAAGACAGATAGAGAAAGAGGGAGAGAACATAAAGGGTTGCCATGCCCAACAGCCTGTGTGTTTATTTCATAACTGGATTTAGCTGCAGGTGTGTGAGAATTAAGGGACACAGGCCAGATAAAGTAGCTCAATGCGATTTGGCCAATTTCACCTGCTGTCAGTAAATTGAATTCAGCTAAACTGCCTTTTCAAAATAAATTCAGAAAATGTGCCCTACTATGAGTTATTGTGTGTTTCACATTTAACTAATCACCAGACCAATTTGTCTTCTAAGGGGGCTTTTTCTTCAGTGGTTTGGAGCGTTTCAGTGGGATTAGTTAATGATGCCTCACAACCGGGTAGCAGGTTATGTATGAATGTGCTTTGGCTCATCTGTATTACAGTCCTGGCTATTGAGGCAGCAGCTTTTCCTCATTTGGATCTCCCTTTGTAGGAACTGCTCTGTGATGTAGAAACCAAAGGTGGTTTCTTTGTGATGGAACTGATATCAGAGCAATTGTTCTCACTTTCATCTATCTTCACTAAAGGTTAGCTTTGTCCACCAGCCTACTCTCTGCCAATGTGTTAACATTATATCAGATATAGACACAGACTGTGTGTGTGTGTGTGTGTGTGTGTGTGTGTGTGTGTGTGTGTGTGTGTGTGTGTGTGTGTGTGTGTGTGTGTGTGTGTGTGTGTGTGTGTGTGTGTGTCTGTCTATGTCTGTGCAGTGAGTTTATAAAGTTTTTGGGCTCTCTCAATTTTGTATTTCCATCCTTGCCAGAGTAATGATCTGTTATCACCAGGATGGCAATACAAGGCACCACTTTCCTAATGTTTCCTTGTTATTGTTTGTACGCAAAATAGTAAAATAACCTCGGAAATGGCCTTCTGAGGATGACATTGACATACCGTATATTCCCCCTTTCACTGTTGGAAATGTTAGATTGTAACAGGCAGTAAAATTCCAGTGATGACTACATCTTTGATTTTCTTATTCTCTTTGTATATCTCTTCAACTCTTCTCCTCTACTGAATGTTTTCCTCCATAACTCTGTCCTTTTTCATCCACTCTTATACAATACCTGTCTTCTCTAATTCACTTGGCTGGTCTCTGTAAACCACCATTCTTGCTCTGATCAAACACACCAAGCTATCCTTCCTTCTGTGCTCAATATAAAGACCTTTACACAGCTCGCCCCTACCCAATCCTGACCTACCAACAAACATAACCCCCCAGCCCTCGTAAAAACACACTTGAATGACAGCATGTAATCGTTGCAACTTTGCCCTTATCATGAATGCGATTAGCTCATTACCATCTTAATCTTGAACCTCATCATTTCCACTTCTATTCCCTCCATGCTGACAGCAGTAAAAAAAAAAAGTTTAGCTGGTTTTAATTAGTGTTTGAAAACTGTTTTGGTGTTGAACACTCTTGGTGTTCCTATACCTACTCACCTGTCGACTGGGTGCCCCAGCTGCATCAGACTGACCTAGAAAAATCGAGGAGCTGCATGGCCCTCATACCCTTGTTCGATTAAAGGATGGACAAATGCTTGAAGACTTTTCCATGGGCTGGTCATACCATGTTGTTACTGCTGGCTTGCTCAACTTCACTTCCTCCTCAGCAACGCTCTACTGTCTGTGGTGGAGGGAAAGCCAGAAGACCCTGGTCACCACCCACCAGCTAGGAAGGACTCCTGCTATCAAACAGATTTGTTTTGTAGAATCTTCAGGAATCAGCCCAACTACCCTGGGCTCCTACCATGGCATTTGCAGGGAGCACCGGCAGCATGACAGCTCATACCAGCCCTTCTCGGGTTAGTTACCAGCCAGCCGGCACCAACGGCCATTCAGCTGGTCGTACCTGTCCCGCGATGGTGAGCTCCTAGTTGGGCAGGTGTGGCCAGCATCAGTGGGATAGCGGTTGTGCTAGGGCCTAACTTCAGTCCACTGCAGCTCCTCATCCTCTTGCATCTGGTCCCAAAACATTGATTATGGGATCATTGATGGTCCGGTACATTGCACTTCCTGGAACTGTAACTTGTTGCTACCAGGAGCCTTAGTTTCGGATATTGACACTAAGTATCCACATCTGCTCCATGAACATCTGTCTGCTTCCCAATAAAATTCAGCCATGCTCATCAGCTTCACACCTGGCTTAAGGACCATTTTTTTGCATTGGGAGTTCCATATGCGGACAATTTTAGAACCTTCTGGAACAGACCCAGTTTTTTCAAATGCTATGGATTTCATGTGAATAGATTTGGGTCTCATCTAATGGCTTTGAAAATGAAACTTCAGCTGAAACCTGCTAGATTTACTGATACTGGGTGAGTCCAGGTCCTTCTACAGTAGCTCTAAAACTAGTTTCATGCAGTTGTAAAGTTCCTGTAGTAATTACACACTGGTCTGTCAAATGAAATGAGCACATCTTACGCAGCAGGTAAGATTAACAATTTCATAATGATCTGGAGCAAACTCCAGCTCTAGTTCTAACTTTAGTTTTAACCCAACACAGACTATTTAAAATGGTGCTTCTCAATCCCAATCTAATAAAATACATTATTTTGTATCTCTTTTGCTGATTTAGATTTCATGTTTTGTAACAGAATTTTGGTTATAATCTAGTGATCAGAGTGCTGGATTGTGCCCTCCAGATTATGAATATTTTAGCCAATCTTGTTGCCTTGTTACAGCCCACAGAAAGCCAAATGTAACCAAATAGGTTGTAATTGCTTCTCCTCCTTTAAAAGGATGCTATTTAACTTGGTAATCATTTTTAAGTATTTCTAAATCTTTTAACTTTCAACAACATATGTCTGGTTTTAGTCTGGGTCTGCGAATATCTATATCTGATTTTTTTATCTGATCACTGCTTTATGCATTGCTTTAACTGTGAATTACAGGCATTTAATACTGTATTATCCTGTTCTAAGTACATTTGCATCTTTAATAAGCTTAGTATTCTGTACACTGTTTAATTCCCATGGAATGTGTTTCCTGAATTCTCCTACACCAATGATTAGGTTAATTATTTTAATTATCTGTGTTCCTCAACCATAGATCTCAAAGCCACTTTGAAGACTAGATCTAACTCAAAGTTAAGAACACAGACCTGGTTAAATGACACTTGAAGCTGTAAAAGGAAAAGCAAAAAAACAGAACATTGATTAAAAAAAAAAATCAAGTCTCCAGCCCCACTTTGTGGCTCTAAAAGGGTTATTACTCCTTTATAACAGGGTGGTAAAAGACACAAGAACATACTATTTTTTGGACTTATTTCTTCCCATCCGTGCAGCCATAGATTTCTATTTAAGACTATTGATCAGTTGATCAATGCAGCCTCTCCTTGCGCCTCCGCTGATTATGATGCTGACTGGGAAAAGTTTTTATCGCACTTTGCTAGAAAGGTGGTGTCAATAAAACTTGGTATTTCCCTCCAATCGTTCCTTTTTAGAGGTTTGGGATACTTTGAGCCAAAGTAATAACATAATTCCAACTCCAAAGTTTTTATTTGAAGTAATGAAGTGTATAGGGCCCAATGCTCTATTTTGACCAGCTCATTGTCTACTGTTTGTGTCACAGAAATGCTTGTGTCCAACCAGTCCAAAAAAAAAAGGAAAACAAATGTCCTTCTAGATAATTATTGTCCAATTTCTAAAATGACTTTAAAATGTTCCAAAGCAGCATCTTGTTACTTGGGAAGACAATAGTATCTTTGAAAAGTGTCAATCAGGTTTCCATCAGTACTAAAGCACTGAGACAGCTATTCTAAAAATCACTCAAGACCTTTTAATGATTGCTGGCTGTCACGGCCAGAAACAATAGGACCCCAGAGCAGACCAGAGACGAGCAAACAAACAGGAAGTAACTCAAAAAAGCAGGGTTTTAATAACAGGGAGAGTGGGGGTAGTGAGGGAGCAGTGGCTGGGTCTGGGGTAGGGTTCCAGGGAAGGTTGGTGAGGGAATGTCCACGAGGGGAAGGCAGTGCACGAGGAGAGGGATCCAGGGCACCAGCAGGTGGGGAAGGTGAAAATTGTGGAGGGGACAGGAGAGAGCGGTTACAACAACAATAATCTTCAACAAGCAAAACCACAAGAACACACGAGAAGTACGGCCCAGCGTTACCACATGAGTAGCGGAACTATCTGGCAGGGGATGGAAGGGTGAACCAGGTCTTTATACTGCAGCTGTTGATTGGGATTGATTACAGGTGTGCCAAACCTCCACCACTGAGCCCTGCCTCTGCCAAAGGAAACACAAACAGGGGAGGAGCACAAGGGGAGGAGACAAGACAGACAAACAAGGAAACTCAAGAGGTCATAGCTGGGGCTGTGACACTGGCAAAGGCATGTGTTCAATTATTGTGCTGCTTGACTTAAGTATAGCCTTCAACACAATTGATTATGGCATTATCTGGTTGGACATATCTGTTGCTACATCAGACTTGTTCTCATCATATTTGTCAAATAGGATGTTTTGTGTCTTTTCTTCCTGTAGTAATTTTCCCATATGAAGTATGGTCAATCAAAGACATCAATGGTCAATTCTAGTCAGGGTCAATCATGCTTTCAGATATATTGCAAAAAAATGTGATATATTTTCATTTTAGAGATGCAGAAACTGTTATACATGCTTTTTCTCTTGAACTAAGAGGCACAATCACATCATACCTGTTTTAGCCTCTTTACATTGGCCCCCTGTTTGTTTTAGGGTTGATTTTTAAGGTACTATTGATTACCTTTACGGCTCCTCATGGCCTGGCTCTAGATTATTTTAACCTTTTAATCCCTTATGGACTTTAGTGTAGTTTGTAGAGATCCTCGGGCAATGGTCTTCTGTCTCTCCCAGTGTCCAGGCTGGAAACTAAAGAGGATAGAGCCCTTGCCATCATGGCTCTGTGGCTCTGGAACAACCTGCCTGAGGAAATAATGCTGTCTGAAACTGTGACTCCTCTGAGTCTCTGTTTTCACTGTACTTTTAACAAAAAGCATTTCCTTGTTTTCAATTACATGTTGTTGTTGGGTTTTTTTAAATCAATTTTTAATTTTAGTGTTTTACAACCTTTGTGTTCTTTAGTTTGTTTTAATCTCTCTGTATGTCAAATATATTTTGTTTTTATTGTACGGCACTTTAACTATGTTTTGAAACATGCTATATTGATATAGTTTATTTTGATCAAACATGCCTGCTTTTGAACAAAACAACCCAAAAACACAGAAGTAAGAACTAAACTGAACCAGTTTATGCCAGAGTGCAAGGTGTGTTGACATGTTATTTGGGCACTGGCCACTGGTCATTTTGGAGCATCAATCAAGGAGAGCCAAAAACTGTCTTTTCTGACAACCTCATCTCATCTGTAAATACTCATTCCACTGATGCAGGTTTTCATGGAATTAACGAGGCAGCTTCATGTGCTGATGCATGCGAAAGGAAACCTCCCTTCAGATTGCTTTCCTTTATTGCTGCCCCCTCCCCCATTCGTCTTCCCTCACCAGAAATCATATTAGCCAAACCAATCTAATTTACAACATGCCATTTGTTAATTTAGCCCCCATGCTCGTTGGCTATAGCACACGCTTGGGTGTGTCTGTCAAATTGGGCATGAGTGTGAGAGAAATTGAGAGAATATGATGCTGAAGGAAGAAACAAGATGAGAGAGAATTATAAGGCAGGTGTGAAACAGCTGAATGTTATTTAGATTGAATTGGAAAGGAATGTTAGTCATTAAGACCACAGAGTATCAGGACCTTGGGCAGCACATTGAAACTGTAGTTCAGGAGTTCTTCATTGTATGACAAAATTCATCAATCCATCCAGTTAATTCATTAATTAATGTAGAGCTGCAACTAACGATTATTTTCATTAGCGATATACAGTATCTGCAGAATATTAAAAATTCCCACAATCCAAGGTGATGCCTTGTTTTGTCCAACCAGCAGTCCACAACTAAAATATATTCAGTTTACAGTCATGTATGACAGAGAAAAGCATATAATTCTTACCTTTGAGAAGCTGGAAGCAATATATATTTTTGTTGGAAAAAACTAAAGACAGTTAAACACTTGACAAAGAGTTGCAGATTAGTTTCCTATTAATCTGGGTTTATTGATTAATAATTTACTCAATTAAATAACATAATTTAAATCATTGTGACACCAAAGAGATATTTTGACATTGCTGGCTTAGTCACCAACAACTTAAAAGTTACTGTCATCACTTATACACGTTTTTAAAAAGCTGGGGAAAACAATTATCAGGGGAGTGAAAAAATGTGTACCTTCAAGTTGGCATTTGATGCTTAATCAATACAACACACAGTATACTGTCAGAGTTTAGTCCATATTAGTTGATTATCGTTCCCCCTGTAGTCCTCTGTCAGTGCTGAATGTGCTGGCGAGTCTGTAGTAATTACTGTGCCTTGGCTAAGGTGACAACTGGGAAACAGGAGGGCAGACGGCAATCAGTCATCTCCTCCTAGTTATTGTCTGTGTCTTCCACACCAGCAGTCGTTATCTTAGCTCGTCAGGAGCAGCGACCAACACAAGGCCAGTTATTACCGCCTCAGTGTCCTGGATAAGATCAAAGAAGACCGGTTGAACACGGAAGATGTAATGACTGTGCTCTTCTAAGGACTGCTGCATGGTTTGTCATGTCATTATCCCCTGTTAACGCTTATTTTTTTCCCCCTCCATCTTTTACAAGTCTTTGACAGTTCCAGAACGAGGACAGTCTCCAATTATTTTGATGTGGGGAAAAATTACCCAGCGTTCATGTCTCACTGAATGGAAATGTGTCTTTAGCCTCACCTTTTTTTGTGCTTTTGGTGTTTTTACTTTAGATCTGCCTTCCCTTGCTAACTCTCTCCTTTCTTTTTCCACCACATGAAATATTCTGCCCCCTTCTTGCCAGTGATTTGAACAAGAGCAATTTGTCAAATTGGAAGAGTTCTGAAAGGTGCTCATGTACTTCATGGTAATTTCATGTGACGGAGAAGGAGAAAGAAAAAGAAAGAAACAGCGTGTCAGTATACTGGAAAAGGAGGAGGTCATGCCTCTTTGGCACCTGTATGGCCTCCCACAGACTGTGACTGAGATTAATGGGAGTAATGGAGGGACAAAAAGGGTGGGGCAGGGGCAGAGGTGGCATGCAGGCTGCTGAAATTGGACTCCTTTCAAAACCCCAGGTGTGAGGGGAAATTACCAAAAGTGTCTGAACTGGAGCTTGTCGCCTATTTATTGCTCCAGAGAGTCCTGATGTTGGGATATTACAGTGTGTAAAACAAGACCTGTCATGTAAGGCTACTCCTACATTCAATATGTATGCTCATTATGGTTAAACACACTTTTGCAGAGGTTAATTTAAACTTGCTACCCCTGACTTGTGATTATTTCAATTAAGCAAACGTGCCATCTGTTGTTCTGATGCTTGGTTTCATCACTGCTAATGTAATAATTTGGCTTGTACATGCCAGCCTGACTTTGCTAAAGCAATATTCATCCCAAGGAAAAGTATGAATAAAGGGCATGTGAGATTTCTTCACTCATTATATACAAAATGGATAAGCATTTCCTATGTCAACCTTTTATAAGAAATGGTATGATTTTCTCAGTAACAAGCAACAAGCAACCTCCAAAAGCCTTTCTTCCTTTTTTTCAGTTGGCTATTGTACAACTTCATTGTGGTGACTGATTTCATGTCCTTCTTGCATGTTTAAGTGTGAGGGAGAGACCATGAGGGATTGTTTGTGACCTCTGTGACAGACATCTAAAACACCTCCATATTATTATTATTATCCATTTAATTTCTTTCTTTTGACATGTTTGTGTGTGTGTTTGAGAGAGAGAAAGTAAAGTAGGACAGTGCGTTATGTTTGTGAAGCTGTTTGTGAAACTTTTTTAACTTTTGCATGTGTGTGTGTGTGTGTGTGTGTGTGTGTGTTTCAGGGTCAAGCTGAAGGATGGAGTGGCTTTCCTGGGGGCCAGCACCATTAACCCAGTTGTGTGGACGGTGAGCCAGGATGTCAGAAGTGAAGGTCACAGAATTGTCACCCTTCATTGTCGGCGGAAGGAGAGTAGTTTCAGTCAAAGGTATGTCTGACTCACTTCTGACAGAATGAATCAATGCACAAATGAAATATGAAGTGAACGCCACTGAACATCCAAAAAGCAGCATGACACTTGTCAATTATTTGGACAGTCAGTAGAGAGTGATTGTAAAGTAACAATAAAAAAGGGCATGACTCAGCATTTGTGCCATTTATTCCTTGGCACTGTAGTTAATAAACTGTGTTGTTCAAGTAACACGGTTTTTCTTACTGTTAATACAGCTTTTTAAAGGGCCAAGCCAACATCAATTGATCCTACTAACAAGTCTGTGTAGGCCTGATATTCATTATTCCTCTGTGCCATAAACCTCCATTGCTGTCCAAAAACTTTTAATAACACATCAGTGAGCTACACTGTTGCTCTTGGGGACATGTGCCTTCATTAGGATGAACATGAGTACTGTAATTTATTTTGAGTTGCTCCTACATACACAGTCCTGCTGCTGCAAATAATCACTAGAGCACCAAATCTGTATCTGAAAATAGTCCCCCAAAATACAGTTTTCCTGTATGAGTAGCATTTGTTAAAAACTACAGGGCTGGACTATTTGAGAGAATGATTTAGCCTTTCCTGCTAAAAGAAAATACACTTTATATTTGTGACCTATTTTACAATATATCTACAGTAAGTAGACTGACTACAATAATAGGAAAGAGGCTGCTGCTCAAAAGATGACACTTAAAACTGAGGGCAGTAAGGCCTTGAATGTACCAATCATACTATACATTAAATACAAATGGCTGCGTCAAAAGTAAGAACTCTATCTAAAATAAGTGGTATTCTTTGAAAATGCTTGGCAGTAATATAAAGCACAGTGGTTATATCAAAAACAGTACTGGTGATTGCATTGGAGTCTACTTTGGTTTGAAAATCAAACAATTACTTTAATGATCAATTCAGTGTTTATGTATTTTATCAACATTTGCTGGTTCACACTTCTCAGTGCTTTTTTCAGCTTTTTTGTCTTACATTTAGTGAATCAGACAAAAAAGCAATTTGAAGAAGTCATCTTGGGCTTTTGGAAATTGTGATGGTCATTTTACATTATTTTCTGACTTTTTATGGCACAATGAAATAATAAACAAAAACAATCAAATCAATTAACGTGGTGGATAGAATTGGGTATTCTACAACATAAAAGATTTGAATTAGGGATGACACTCTGATTGTGATTCAAGTCAAGCGGGGAGTTTTATATGATGCGTGCAGTTAACTCGTTGCTGAAAAGCAAATTTGATTTGATACATTTTTATATATGCCCCTGAAATCAAGATGACTCATCAAACACTTGAAAACATTTTACACGAAGAGAAAAGACAGGGTGACTTTTTTGACATATATTTGGCATGTGAACAAGACCTTTATAACTTAACAATTAACCCAGAGACATAGGATTATATTATTTCACTGTATCTTTAATTGAGAAATTAAGAGGCACATTAATTGACAAGAAAATATTTGAAAGATTCAGTGAGATTTTACCAAATACAACGCATTAGAGAATATGAGAGAAACAGACTAAATATGTATGTGTGCTCATGTGTTGGTGGCTGCTGCTTACATGACTGCGCTTCCATTAATGAATAATAAGTATGTGTGTCTTTGTGTGTGCCGTATTAGTCAATGACGTAACGACATTCAACTTGGCAGCCAAACGGTTTTAGGTGAAGATAAAGTAGCTGCACCCAGGAAGTGACTGGGCTGTTATTTCCTCCAGGGCGTCAAGGTGACGACAGTGATGAATGACAAGTCCTCTATCATTTGCATGCATCTCTTTTATGGCGCCACTGAGGAGAAGAGACTCTGAATTATACAGGACTGCTGAAATCAAGGTCATACATGTTGGCTCTGGTATTATGGCTCACAGTTCCTGGTCGACAAAGGACTACCTTGAATTTTGAAATGATAATGCAACACGTGGTGTGACCCTGTGCTTTTAGGCTTTGTTAGCTTACATATATGGAATACCTGTAGCACAGTGATTACAAAGCAATCATTCAAAGACTGCAACAAAAACAGAGAACTTTAATCAAGACATTTTTCATAAGGTTAAAATGTTTCTGAGAGAGTAATTTAATTGAAAAATCTAATTTAATTGAAAAAGTTTTGTAAATACTTATCTTACATGGAGAGACAATGAAAACAGTCCGTTTGCAAGATATGCTTCATCTCCTGAACAATGTGTTTTTGTGGTGTTACAAAACTCAGAAGACATCTGTACACCTGACTGGACAACCACATTGTGTGACTGCTGTGCTTTTGATTTCCTAATTGGAACTAAATGAGATGTCCTAAATTGCCCACTGAAATCATTTTTTGAATTACATTTAGGAAAGAAATAGGCTTTGCTGTTGCACCTTCCTGCTTCATTTATGAGACCAAAATAAAGTTTTGGAGTTTCAAGAGGTTCCCAGTCATGTTATTTATAGTTATATTATTGGTCAAACTAGCTAGTGGACTCCATTGATTTTCTGTAGACATTTTCCAGTCTAAAAAAAGGTCTTATTTGATTTAGGCTGGCTGTGGAACAACAACAGAGGAAGAGTTACTGAATTATCCTCCTTTCCTATTGTAAACATACCACTGTTTACCCCCTCATAAAGAAACCCTCTGTTTTAAGCAATTTTAGACCCATATCCAAGCTGCCTTTTTATCAAATATTATAGAAAAAAATTGTCTACAATCAACTTATTTCTTTTATGAACAACAATCACATTTTTGGAAGATTTTAATCTGGCTTCTGCTCCCTACATAGCACTGAGAGTGTTCTGGTCAGGGTCACCAATGACTTACTACTTACAAGCGACACAGGCCTGTATTTTATTTTAATTATCCGTGACCTCAGCTCAGCAACTTGACACAGCGGACCATAATGTCATAATCAGTTGTCCGGTAAACTATGTTGGCATCAGTGACGTGGCTCTGGATTGGTTCATCTCCTATCTGTCGAACAAGTGCTTCTCTGTAATGCTTGAAGATGCCTCCTTTTCTTCTGTTCCTCTCTTTATTGGGTTCACCCAGGGGTGTATTTTGGGTCCCTTCTTATTCACTATTTACATGCTACCCTAGGGCCAAGTCATGCATAGACATGACATTGATTTTAAAAGTGTGGTACCACCAGTGTTTGTTGTATTATGTCCAGCCTCACTGAAATTAAACATTTGATGTCCAAACATTTCCTGCAGTTGAAACACTACAAATCAGAGATTTGTCAGTGATTATAATACCCCCTCTGGCTCCAGCACTTGTAATGTTAACAATATCTCCTCCAGCCTTTTATAATAGTGTTCTAAAAGAGGCCCACAACCTCGGTGTTATTTTTGATTCAGAGTTGTCTTTTGATGCTCAGATGACCAAAGTGTTGCAGTCCTGTTTTGCTCAGCTGAGACAGCCAACCAAGATCAGGTCATCCCTTTCCTCTGGAGACTTAGACAAGCTCATCCATGCTTGTATTTCCTCCAGACTTGACTATTGCAATGCTCTTTATTGTGGTATCAGCAAGGGAAATGTCTTAAGTCTGTAGTTGATACAAAATGCTGTTGCCAGACTTTTAACACACATACTCAGAGAAGCAACCACATTACACCAATCATTGCTGCACTTTATTGGTCACCTGTGAGTTTTAGAATTGATTTGAAGATTTACCTGCTTGCTTTTAAAGCTTTGAACGGTCAGGCTCCTGCCTATATCTGTGATCTGCTAATTCCCTAAAAGCCCGATCTCCGCTTAAGATCCCCCATCAGGGCCCTACTAATGGTTCCAAAATCTCAACTTGTCACTAGAGGTGTCCAGGCCTTTGCTGCTCAGGCCCCTCAGATGTGGAAATCCCTGCCTGGAGATCTCAGGCAGGGAAGATTAGTATCGTCTTTTAAAACCTGTCTTAAGACTCACTTTTATCGTATGGCTTTTTCTTAACTGATGGCATTTGTTGTACTATTCAAATAATTTTATCTTGCCTTATGTTTTCTTATCACTTATATTATCTGGTTTTATTGTAAAGTACTTTGTAACTTTGTTTTTTTTAAAGGTTCTATAAAAAAAGTTATTATAAAGTTATTAATTAAGCCTGCAAGCCTTGAAAGTCATTTCCTAAATGAATGTGATCTTTTATCTCTGTGGTACCTGTAAGGATATCCTTGCTGACATAGTTTCTGCTACTCCCCACTAATAGGTCCATACTCAGGGAGTCGTTTTATTCAGCGTCTGTCCTGTAGTAGAAAGGTAGTAGAAAGCCTATTAGTCAGGTTGAGTTCAAAAAGGTCTTCATTAGCTAGAATTTGAATGGGGGTGGTGGAAGTATGTGGAGATGGAAGCCAAGGAAAAGACAAGTGCACTATAAACCTGTAGGTTCTCCGTGTGTCGATTGAAGCTCACTTTGCTGGCCATTAAAACAGCATCACTGCCAGAACCTGTGAGATAAACCCTGGGAGCAGGATGTGTGCAATCAGGTTAACACTAAAATGACCAACATTACAGTCAATTGTGTGACCACCAGGTGATAGACTGACTGGCAAGTTACAGTAACAGTTGAATCTAAATGTAATGATGTATCCTTTGATGGGACTGTGCACAGAGACAAACTATACACAAATGTTTTGTGTGAGTGTACACAGTTTCTACACAATGACCACTTAGGGGAGGTCAAAATATGAGTAGTCATGTCCCTCAAGTGTGAACGCTGTGTGTCTGTAAGTTGAGTCACTTTAGCAGCTATATGTTCACTGTACGGATCCTCTCTGTGCTGAAGAAACTGGGGCAGCTGAGAGTTAAGGACAGAAGCAGTGTGAAAAGAGAAGCAAATGACTGGAGTTGTGGTAGAGAAGAGGGAAAAAAGGTGAAACCAAGTTTAGGAAGGCACAAAGCACGTGCTGTGTTTGCAGAGTGTTTGCACCTAACATTATAACCAAGGAAAATAACTCAAGATTTGCATGCTGCTGCAGCTGCTGCACAAGAAGTCTGGGATGTTCTTGTTTTATTTACATCCATTTTTGTTTTGGCTTTATCCAAAGGAGGAAAGTAAAGTAGAGGCTGCAGCAGACTGAAAAGTGGAATGCTGCTTTCAAGCAGCCAGTCTCTGAATGGTTCATTTCAGATTTCATACAAATTTGTGTCAGGTTCGTTCATATTCTTTTTTGGAGTGTACTTTGTATTCTTACAAGATATGTTTATTTAAATTAGACTTTGCTTCTTCCCAGGTCCTAACCCTCATGAATGTACTGAATTTTAGTTATTTATTAAAGAAACATGAAAAACTAAAGCTAAAATATTCAGGTTTTGTCAACTTACATGTACCCTAAGTCACTTGTTATCTGATATGCTCTGAATCTTAATATCTTGCATCTGTAGATGTAAAATTAAGCCATTACATATTGCAATATTGTACATGTTACCTTCCTAACTCTAACTTTTACAGCTAATTTGTACCCGTCACTTTCAAGAAAATATACTGTGTGTTTAATGTTTTCTCTCTCTAGCAACTGCAGGCCTGTGCAGTCTGCAGTTACTTAATGAAAAACATCGAAACTGCACTAAACATTTTGACAAACGATGATATACAGTAGCTACAGTATTTATGGAAGCCTGCATTGGAATGGTTTATATCTTCAGCTGTCAGGGTTTCAGTTCCCTTGCTGCTCTAAATAAATTGTCTATATAACAGTTTGCCTAGTGGCGAGACTTTCTGCTTGTATTCTTTCTTTAAATAATGTGAACTGGCATATAAATTCACACTTCATCAAAAAGGTCTCAACATGCTTTAGATTTTAGCATTATGCTTCAGTGTACCCAAAGTAGCACTTTAGAAATCAATTCAGCTGTTTTGTTTTGTTTTTCCCTTTTTCAAAATGCTGATGTGTATCACAGAATACTATGGTCAGCATTTTTTTTTTTAATATGAGGGCTTCTGTATGAGAACAACAAGGATTGCAGAGTGTATGAGATGAGGAAATTCTATGGTAACCTGATCCCGACTGAACTGAAAATGTCTCATCAACATCGTTACCCCTATCAAGTTACACAACGTTTCCCAGTATACAGTGGTCTTCCATTAGATATTATAACAGAGAAGCATAGTCACTCAACTTCATCCAAATTAAGGCTGTCTGCCAGCATGTTGTGTACCCTAAGCTTTTGTGAAATATCACATCCCCTCTAAATAAATTACATATCATCTCTTTTCGAAAACCTAAAAAAAGAAGCAAATAATCTTGGGTTTTGGAGTTGTTATTTTTTCCCCCACTATTAACACAAGGGAGTCCGTGTCGAGCAGATTTGTCCACACGCTTACATGACTGTGCAAGTCTCCAGACTGTAATAAAGCTGACTGATGCATGATGAAAGGAGCACAATGGTCATCAGACAATAGTGCCTGCTCTGTTATGAAGATGTATTAGGACACTTTAATGCTAAGAGTTGTCCTTCACCAGCCAGTCCTCCATTTCTGTGTCCATACTGTCGTGTATGCAGTGAGGGACGCCTTTTCCCTACCATCAAGCTAATTCATATTATTTTTTGCTGCAAGTGCTATTGAACTCAAAATCCCCATCAGCTGTTGGCATAATTAAGCATGGGAATGCGCACACAGTCGGGAACCAGGTACACGTTCACTCTGTGTCTGTGCATGTTGATGTGAGTGCAGGAGGAGGGCTGTGGATTTGACAGCAATGTTCCTGTAGGATAATCACATTGCAAAATAAAAAAGGACTCATCTGCCATGCATGTCAGGCACTCAAGCTGCTTCTAGTTCCTTTGTTTCTTTTTAATGAAAGCTAACACAGTGTTGAGTTCCTGTTTGATTGAGGGAAATAGTTGAAAAAAGGAAAGAATTTAAGTTTTTGTTGCTTTACTAGTGGCTCCGTGGCCTAATACTCAGTTTGACAAATAAGTAGGTTGTCCAAGCTGTGATGGGAGTTCGATTTGTAATTGCAGGAGGTGAGGCATGACATCTAACAACCAATTAAAGTAAACCACATGTAATGGCCAACATTGCTCAATCTGCTTGCTTCCTCAAATGAACACATGCACAGAGAGATGGGTTGACTTCAAGAGCAGTAACCTAATGCTTTTTTGGTCTTATCTATTAATTTAAGACTGACACGTTTAAAGACTTAAAAACATGCTTTGAATGATAATTTGTGTTTGCTGTGTTTTTTCTTTTAATTATATACAATAATAAAAACAAATTTAAAAAATCCTTCTCCCTCATTGAAAAATACAGAACCTATGAATATGCATTCTGCAAAGTGAAACTCAAATATCCAACTGAAGTAATAAAAGAAAAACAAAAAATTTGAGATAGTGGGAATTTAAGTTTTTCCTCTTGCTCTATTCAAATGTATTCTATTTAAACATGAGAGAACCGTTGTAGCAATATTTGGCCCCTGGCATCACCAGGGAGTGTATTGGCACAGTGCTGTGTCACACAAAAACTTAAAACTTACTTTAATAAATGACGTAAAGAGCCAAAGTTGGCAGCTTCAAAGACTTTCGGTGTACTATCATATATAACAAGAAAAAGCAATAAATCCTCACTTAAGAAGCTGAAACTCTGAAAAATGACTGATGCTATTAATTGATTATCAATCCAGTCATTTTCTGTTGATTGACTAATGAGTTAATTGACTGAGCATTTCAACTGTAATATGAAAACTTAATGAGTATTTTGAGTGCACTTGCAGATACATGCTTCTCACTTATACATTCCCATATTTGTCTCATAAATTTCATCATTTAGTAAATAGAATAGAGAATTCTTGCATGTGTTTTATGAAAGTCCAACAGCAGCCAAGCAAAACATGCTCACATACTAAATTTTTGCCAAATAATAAAACTGTAAGCAGTTGGCATGGATGAAAATTTGAAAATTCAGTGATGGAGACCGGTCTGACGATTACTGTGTTTTTTTTCTGAAGGTCCAACCTTCTACTGTAGGATTTCCTTGGGAATGACTCAGATGTTTATTCAGACATGTAAAATTGCCAGCACATATTTATGTTAACAAGTGCATGCTTGAAATAGGCTGTTTAGTGTGAAGTAGCAATGTGCTTTTCTTACAGTAAATATTGACTATTGAGTCTTGTATGTATGCGTGTACATACACACACTCACAAACAAACAAACAAATAAATGAACAAATGGAACCCTGCAGCATCTTTTCACCTTCAAAGTCTACAAGACCAAGAAAAATGCCACCAGATCCAATTCATTTGCTCTTGCTAGAGAGGAATCCTGCTGTGAGCTGGTGGGAGTAAGGCTTACTCTAAAAGGCTGACAAGACAGCCTTACAACACCTACACAATGATGCAAGGCTGTAAACCAAAGTTCTTAGGGCTGCTATCTAAAAACAACACCACAGTCTTATGTCTGAGTGACAACCCAACAAGACACAGGATAAATGTAATTACATTTGAGCCAACAATGTGTCCTTCACACTGTTTGTTTCATCATATTTCCACTTATTGCAGCTGTAGTGACATTTATTTTAGGGTTAGGATTTGGAGAAAAAAAATGTTGTAGTAAAGTTGCATGAAGAGTCTCGAAGTTCTACAGATCCTTTGATGAGGAAAGTCTGCTCAGTGTGCGAGCCCTGGTGTAAAATAGGTTAAAGATTCAAGTTGTTTCTCAACCGTTGGTGAAATCATGTTTTAAGCATCAATGATATCGAGGCTTGTCATTCTGTGTTTGCCCCAGCCATCTGCTGAGGGAGGTGACATGAGCCTCTGAGGGTCTTTCAGTGAAACAGAGGAAGTAAGCATCAATGGGGGGGAATGGAAACCCCAAGCTTGTTTTAGAGTGAAGTGATTAGCATACTCTGCAGTGTGCAGGGATAGAAGAAAGCTACAATTCTCGTTTAAATAGTCCATAAAGATTTTAGTTAGATAAGATTGCCCCTGTGAAGCTTTGCTATTATCTATGTGAGAATTCCTTTCAGGACAACATATACTCTTTTTCATTGTTGTGCGAGATTACCTGCTGAGATTTATAGATAACCGTATTCCTAAGGGATGAGCGATAATTCAATATTTTCATCTGAAATATATCATGATGATAGGATCTACCCATGTTTTACACATTTGTTCTGTCCAAATTAATGATTTTCTGTGAGTTTACTGTAATTAACAACTAAGAAAATTATACAGAACTTTGTTTTTCTGCCTAGCCCTGTGGCTCTAGTATTTGCAATTATTATTTATCCACTGATCCTTGAATATCTAGCATCATCATCAGGCAAAAACTAATAGCCAAAGCTTTGCATACTAGACTGGCTTAAGCATTAAACAAATGTATGTATCCAAATGATGCCATGAATGCACACAAAATAGTCCTCTACAGTTCCATATCATGCCAATCTGGAAAAGCCATGCTTTCCCAAGTGCTTGGGCTCGAGACAGTTCACCCTAAATCAACACAGTCCTTTGTAATTTCTTCCCTAGACTGCTAATCTGGGGTAACATATTTTGTCCAACTGTGTGGAAATCCCACAACAAAGATGTTGGATTCTAACAGTATAAATACCAAGGCTGAATCCAACCTTTGATTTCTAAGGACTTCTTCTTCTCGTAGCAAGAGGGAAATCATGCCACCAAAGGCTGTGAAAAGTGATGAGGATTTAATCACCACTGTAGGACAACAGAAGTTCTTTTCCAAGGACTTACTCTAACAATAGGAGAGTACAAATGTGCATGGACTAGATGGGTTCTTAAAGGAGATATGTCACATCAAATCAAGTCTATGACAACTTGACGATTTAGTAAAGAACTGAGCTATGACATCAAAAGAGTCAGCTCAAGCCTTGAAAACATGAATGGTGAAGTGCATTACTTGTAAAATCAGTCTAGTAACAATTTGATTTTTAAAGGAATTGCAGAGACTTACCATGAGAAGCGATTGAGGAAAATATCCGAAAATTCATCTCAGAAAAACTGAACCTTGACCACAGACATGAAACTGAAGTGTTCACACTGTTCTCCAAAAACCACATGGCCAGGGAAAAAATCCAAGGCCAAAAATGGTTACGTTTTTCAGATACAAGGATAGGTTTGCTGTACTTGAGAAAGTGAAGTACCTCTTTATTAATGAAAACTACTGGAATATATTTGACTGAAATACAATTAATTGATCCCAGCAATGAAAGAGGACAGGGAAACATGGGACATTGCTTATCTGATATATGACAAGCTGATTACTCACTGACCCTAAGGAAAACACCTAAGGTATAGGGAAGTGATTTCACTTGAGATTTGATTGGGTGCAACTAAGATACTGTTTTAATACCTTACTCATAATTATTACGTGTTTTAAAACCTCACCTATAAATATTACATGAGTCATGTATACATTTGTATAAATCTCTTTGTATAAATGGGTTTCATTTAAAATTTACATTTGTTCCTAAAATGACATCTCGTATTTGGACAACCATTGATCTGTGGTAATTGTACCACAGTGTTTTCTTTCTATGCACTTAATGATGAAGAATTTCTTGTAATCTTGTTTTGCAGTCTTATTAGTAAACATATGCTTACAGTCGATGCCAGTGTGTTATTTAACCAATTGAACTTAACAGAGATGAAAATGTTTGTCATGATACATATTTAGGCCCTGATATTAACTAGATTTCAATTAATTCCCATGTAGCTGCTTCACTAAATCATTTACAATTAAATGTAAGCTTTATAAATATTTGCACTTAAATATCTACTGTCTCCCTAAAAACTATGATCAGCTGGTATATTATTTATCCTCCTTAAATCATTTTGTAATCTTACTTAAACATGGCTTACCAAAGAAATGAAAGGACTAGGCTGCCATCATAACTCTACTCGCTTCATCACTCTTTGTCCATCAAAATTGCCAGGACCTTTCCCTAAATTCTGATGAATTAGTGGTTGAATCGGTTTTCATTTAATTTTTTCTTACAACAATAACAAAAATGTGGTCATCAGTAGTGTTTATTGATCACTAGCATAAATCTACCAGGGTAACAGACAAATCTGCTAGACTAATTGATATTATTTAATCTATCTACTAAGAAAGTATGTCTATCTGTCTGTATGTCCTTTGTGTATCTCGAGAACTGTTCATCCGATCAACTCCACACTTGGCAGGTGTATGGCTGGGGACCCAAGGACATGCATTGTCAAGTTTGATGTAATTTGGACACACCGCATTCAATGTTCAGTATTCATAAACTTTGAATAAACTAGAGATCAGCAATCTGCTCCGCTCTGCAGCACTGGAGTGGTTCTTCAACAGCACTGCTGAGGAGAGACATTAGTGGAAAGCTTTCTCAGAGAGAGAGAAAGCCTGTGAATGATAGAAATATTAATATACACTAAATAACACTCATCAGATGATTCACGATGGAGGAAGACACTTCTTTTCTTCCTCTGCATTTCTCTGTTTCATTCATTCATTCATTACATTCAACAAATGCAGCAGTAAATGCGAAGAACATCAGGAACAACAGAACAACAAACAACAAATCTATGGGGTGGGGGTGGGGTTCCAAATGTGAAAACTGGCAAAGAGAGAAAGACCCTAACCCAGACAGGGATTAAGAGAGAGACACAGAGACAGAGAGAGAAAGGAGAGAGAGGAGGCAAGTTTTCTCTGAAAGCCAGTGAATGAGATGGATGACCAATCAGTGGTCTACTGTATTTTCACGTCACCTTTTAGTATCAGCTCAGCTTGAGTAAAAGTGTGTGTGAACAGTTTAAAAAAACAGTAGATTGTGCAACACAATCTAAAAGAAATCTTTTAAATTTGACAAAATGGGGTTTTACAGCCAATCAAAATTTGAACATGGATCAACAAATGCATGCAGAGGTTTTGGTCCCTGTATTGCATGCTGTGTTCAATCACACATAGGTTACCAGGGGCCTCAGGAGTGTGAAAAACCCACTCTTTGCCACATATGGAAGATGTGTCTTGCTCATGATCTCATTATGCATGTCTAAATGGCCCTGAAAACGCATGTACATTTTAACCCAATTTGATTGATTGTTCTCATGATATGGTAATAATAGCCTTAGGCCTTGTATGGGGTGCAATCTCCTCCTTCTCACATCACTTCTCCATCCCATCTCGATGACAGGCTTCCTCACTTTCCCCACCCCTCGTATGAAATGCAACACAGTTATTATGCAGCTCCTCTTATATGGAAATCCTGTCATTCGAATAATTGTAGAAATTTGTCATTCAGACATCCATGTGTTATTATGAGCAATGATGTCATCCGACAGTGGATATTGGGATTATATTCTATACGTTAGCTGTGCATATCATTTGAGAATTTTTGTATGTGAAATTAGCCAGTAGAGCTATAGTTTAGGCATGTAAATACATAGAGAGCTGGTCTAAATTAAGAATGGTTTGTTCATTCAGCTGTGACATTTGATTACACCCCCATGAACTGTGAGTCCATGCAAATGTACATTGTTTGGGTTAGTGAATATGTGTCTATAAGGCAGCTCTACTTCATGCTGGAGAGTCGTTAGGAACTGAAGTAATTGACAGAACAACGATGAGTGAAGATTGAACGAGAAAGGAGCTCAATATGCAGTCCCCTTCAGTTCACGGAGAGAGGTCAGAGGGCCTTGTGCTGTTCTTTCTGATTGCACTGAGCTTAACTCACATGGCGAATGAACACATAAAATCAATGGTTAGACCAAGCAGGACCAGTGGGACCACATTTACAACCAGAGTTAAATCAAAGGTCCCTTCAACGCAATCTGATTTCAATTGGAGAACTCTCCATGCATCAGCGAGATGCATGGATGTTAATGACCTGCCTGCTGTTTGCGAGCACATATGCACCTATTTATGTGTGTTTGATTAAGTGGGAAATTAAAGAGCAGACTACCATTAGTTTGGGCCTTGAAAAGTCTGGCAATTTCAGTGCTGTGTTGTAATCTCCTTAATTAATACTGTTTCAAACCCTGCCTTCTAGCAGGCAAAATTTAGATTTAAACTCTTTGAGGAGATGAAAATAAATAAAGACTAAGAAACAGATAAGATGCATTTATGTGTGTAGGTGAGGGTGTGTGTGTGTGTGTTTGTGCATGTATTTTCCTGTGTGTCCTTGAATATGTGAATGGTCTTTTGAAAGTACAAAGTTATAGATGATGGATTCTGTAACATAGATAGGGGAGACCAAGCAATTACCTTCCCAGGTGGTCTAATATGTATGTTTGTGAACTGCTGTTTTCTTCAATTGGCTTATCATAGGAACAGGTAGGACACATTTTGCTATGAAAAATATTTGAATATGAATCATAGTCCTTTTAAGCAATCATCTATACATCTTATTTTCCCGTCTATACCCATAGGGCCATTAATGCATTGCTGAAATGCTCTGCTCGTTGCCTCCCGTGTCATAAAAATAAATAAATAAACACATTTACTGCATTCCAAAGTAGGCAACTATATGATCGTTAGATAGATCTGCAATATTGACTGGCTGTAATTTAATTTGCATGAGTGGCATACAAATCCTATGTGTTGCTGGACTTTCTCATGCTTTATGTAATCATAAAAGCTCCATCAGAAGATACAACCCCTTTGAGTCTAATATGATCAAAATAAAAAAAAATAGAAAAACACATCTTATTTATTCACTCAAACCTATCTTCAATAATGGAAATTAAAATGGATGCGACTAATGAATGATAATCAATTTAATCTCTGGGAAATGATTTATACTACATCCTCGCAGACCTACACTCTGCCTTTTATGCCATCTAACCCTTTCCCTTAACAGCTTGAGAAATGAATTAGATATTTACTGTAGATTCATATCATATCCTTGACCTGCATGTTATCAGTAAACCAGTATATCTGCTTGTGTGAAGCAAAACATCCTTGATTGAGCCCTCTGGGACTCTGAATCTGGCCTCGGCTCTGTGGCTAATCCAGGTAGTGCCGCCAAAGACGATGATGCATTAAATCTGCTGGAAACCAACAGGAGGTCAACCTCTTCTGTTATCTTTATCTTGTTGATGTCTGGCTGTGGTGTTCATGGGTCATATTTATAAAATGGTCTTTCAATGTTGTCAGGTAATGAGTTAAGCAGAACTCCATCAGATAGGGAAGGGATGTTCCATTATATTGTGTTTGTCAAACCAGTCCAAACAATCTCCATGTGTTAAAATTGAAGTGAACTGAGTTTCTTTGAGTACGTATTAAGGAGTCAAGCATACAAGTCATTTTAAAGTGAACGTAATATTAAGTCTCCTCTCCTTCTAAATCCTCAATCTGACTTATCAGCAACCAAAGCCAGTGCTGGTGGGTACTTGCCCACAGACAAGCTGGATATTGGCCATGGAGCCTGGTGGTGTTTGATAAGGCATGCCTATTGGCCTTGGGACCCCAGGCTCAGACCCTCTGATCCACTTCATCTTCTAATAAATCATCCGCTGAATCCTTGGCCCCTGTTAATGCTTTAGAGCTCTCTTTGAGGTGTACTTTATACTTGAGGTACTGCAAGAGCTTGTCAAGGGATTTTCAGCAAGCAGGTATGCACCAACAGTTTTTATATACTGTATACAGTGAGATTAATGTTAGAAGCCACAATAACAGCAAGCATAAATGACTGGCCAAATTGGTAATGTTTATATAGTATAGCAGGTAAATGCAATTTGGAATAGATGCATTCAGCAAATGAGTTTGCAAATGAATATTCATAATAAATGAGAACTGTAAAGAGTTTCATTTGTTTGTCTAGGTGAGATGTGGAGACAAATCACAAGACAAAGTTGTTTGCCCAAGTGTTGTGTTTAACAACAGATGGCGAGACATGTAAGGGATGGCAAAATAAGGGCTGGTTTGCCTTTCCTTCTTTCATCAAATCCTTCTCTCATCCAGTGGATGAGGACAAGACAGTTGTGTTTATTTGACAGATTAATGAGGCAAGGGAGCAGAAGTAAGGGTCCAGGGTCAGCAAAAGGTCATGGTTGGGTTCAGCATTCTTATTAACCCTGTCCAGATACACCAATTTTAATAAACTCAACTAGGGACCAGTCTTTATGTATGTTTGGGTTTGTGTTGGAATGTTTACATGCATGCAGGTTTGTTGCCTGGTTTTATATTGCATTTGTTAGTCCGAGTGTGTCAGAGAGACATATTGAACGAGATTTGTAAACACAAACCAATCTGGTGTCACTGATGAACTTGACAGGGTCAAGTCACATCATTTTGTAAAGCCTGAATTTAAAAAACATGTGTTGCATAAATGTAAAAACACTGAAAATATAAATAAGATTTCAACTTTAGATATTTTAACAAGGCAGCAATCCACACCAAGCTGCCAAATATGTGGCCCTCTATTAGTGATATTTTTTAAATGTTAAAAGTTGGATTGGTTTTTGATTGATTGTTGGAAAAGACTGGATTTAACTATTTCATGATAAGCAATGGAGAAAGAAAAAAGTAAAATGAAAAAAGAACAACACTGCACAATCTTCCACCAAGGGAAATGAGCACTGCGGTCATATTGATTTAAGCTGTCAGAAACAATAAAGTAAAATGTGAGATAAAAAGGTCTAACAATGACCCATTAGCATTGTAACTCACAATACAGTGGTACAAGTAGGCTACTCACACTATCTAACCTGAATGAAAGAGAAATAGAGGCCTCATTAGAATGTGAGTGGCGAGGAAAAGCTGAAAAAACATGAGCTTTGTAACATGAGCACAGCAAATAAAACTATCCTGTAAAACATTTCAACATTATTTACATCCAGGTTTGTTTGTCATTTGTTTGGTTTTCGTTGTGGTTGTTGTAGTTTTGCTTGTTTTGTTTTGGGGTTTTTTGTTTTGTTTTATCAGTTTTCATAGAAAACTACCCAGATGTTTTAAACCTGTAGGTCAGTTAAAATTGTTGTCTCATGTGCATGAAAAAGTTATTATCTTACCTTTACTGAGAGGACACTGTTTGCTACATTTGACAATAAACTATGTCCTCTAATGACAATGACCGCTGAGTCAGAAACTTAAGCCTGCATTAACTAATTATTTGGGCACCTGGGGGAAGCAGAAACAAGCTGACATTTGACAATTGACATATTATCACCTTTTAAGTAGATATGTTATTAACAAACAGCTTATTTACATGTCCAACGATTAAGAGGCAATTTGTCCTATGTTCACCATCTAGTCTCTAACTTCAGTTTGCTGTTTGGTAGTACACAGTGGTTTCTCAAAGCTCTTTTGTTGAAAACAATGGCCTGCTGTGCCAGAAAAATATGCTATGAGAGCGGTGAGAGTAGACCAAAACAGTAAAGCTGTGGGCCCAGCAGCTAAACACTGAGCTGGAACTCACCATGAAGCTCCATAAAGCCTCACACAATGCCTCATTTAATACATAGTATTAACATATTTATCAATGAGGAAAAAATGTAAGGCGATGCAAATAAGTGGCTAAGCTAAATGCAACAACCCTTTCTCAGATTATTATAGAAGTCAGCAAGACTATTTAATCCCCCCTAAAAAACATGTTTGGCCAAAAGACCTACATGTATCTGTTTGCCATATAGCCTCATAGTAAGTCAGTGCCATTCAACATTAATGAAGACATAACTCCCTCTACATACTTAATTTACATGATAACCAGAGGGCTTATTACATTAGCATGTAACTAGCAATGACTTATTAACACTCATCATATGTCTGTTGTCATATTGTGCACTCCAAGGCAGTGGAACTTTCATTATGAATGACTTGTGTCTGTATCAAGAAGGAAGCCTTGGGTCTGAAAAGTGATATAAACCTGCATTCCTTCTAATGACCAGCAGGAGGCAACTCCACTGGTTGCAAAAAGAAGTCTGATTGTAACTTGATTTATTACCTCAGTAAACACTCTCTTAATGAATGTATGGCTCACTTGCTAGTTTAAAGAAATTATGCCTGCAGCTATAGGCTACAAGAGAATGTGCATCTCATTGACTCTAATGGCACTTTTCCACTATACAGTTCTAGCACTATTCGGCTCGACTCGGCTCGACTAGACTCAGTTTGGTACCAGGAACGACTTTTTCCATTACTTCATGGTACCTACTCAATGTGGGAGGGGTCGTCACACCACGGCTGCGTGAAACTGCCTTGACTTTGTTTTATACGCGACACAAACACATAAACAATGGAGGACATCGAGCCAATGGTGTACTTGCTGCTCTGCCTGTGGCTTTTGTCACACACGAAGCAAGAAAAGAGAGCCGAATCGCTGTAATGCTGTTGCCGGTATTTAAAAGTGCCAGGTTTGATTCTTGTGTCGGACAGCTCATGACTCTTCCAGTGACGACTCTCTGACCAATCACTGTCCTGCAGTCTGTCACATTTTAGTATCGGCTCGGCTCGCTTGGAACCTCGCCAGAGCAGGTACTAAAAAAGTACCAGGTACCAGGTACCATCCCTGATGGAAAAGCAAAAAAAAAAACGAGTAAAATCGAGTCGAGTTGAGCCGAGTAGTGCTAAAACTGTATAGTGGAAAAGCCACATAACAATCAGCCATGGTTGTCACTTGGCACTTGATGGAAAATCCTGCATTTCTAATGCAAAATAAATGCAGGGACAAGACCCTCTATAGAAGCAAACAATGTTCTCTCTAATGTAGAATAAGTCAAATGGTTTTCCAAAGTCAAGACTGTGTAGACTGTTAAAATGTCATAGAAATTGTATAGGACTCTACAAAAATGTGTCAGTCAAACACGTCATACTACAGCTTCCTTTTAAGGTTTTTATTTTTTGATAGCAGACAGTATAAAGGCAGACAGGAGGTGGGGTGAGAAGACATTCAGTAAAACACAGGTCCCCAGCTGTATGGAATTGAAACAGTGGTGTTGCAGTTATGTGGTATGGGCCTTAAACATTTAGCAATCAGTACACCCTGTAGTTGAAGTAATCTTGCTTCAGGTTGTCTGAATTTTTTCATGTCAGATTTCCATCTGGTAATAGGAAGTTGAAAGCTGTTCAGTTCCTTAGGACATAGTTAAAAGAGGTCTAGCGAAGTTCATCTATTCAAAACTCACTCCTCTCAGGTTCCATAGACCAATGCTGCTTTTTAAGCCATTTAAATGCATTGTATGGGCTCCTGTGTGTATATGTGTCAACCAATGCTCTTACAAGAGAAGAGGAGGAAAGGCAAGTGAAATGTGGAGGGCTGAGGTTATTACATGGCAAATTTCCTCTGTTTCCACAACATTAAGGCACATTGAGAGATACATTGACATAAAACAAGAAAGAAATACATAAAAGGCAGAGGGGAATAAATGAAGCAGGGGGAGTGGTGAGCAAAAAGCAGAAGGAGAGATGAAAAGATGGAAGTATAAAAGAAAGCTCCGGTATATGAGATCAAATAGATTAGAATAGAAACTCCCAGCTGCAGTACACAAAGCCTAAAATCATCCACATCATGAGAATTAACAGTAGCAGGCAGCAACTGAGAGGCAAATAATGGGAAGGACAACTTAATCTAATCCTTTGTCATCTATGTGTATATGTGTGAGTAACAAGGGAGAGGAGAAGTGTCATTCCTGGTGGAGAGTCTAAACTCCAAGGGGGAGATTAGCCAGTCACACTCAGTTGATCTTATTGTCCAGGATAAGAGGATGAGCACCATGGCCCTCTGGAGAATTTTACTAACACTCCTAAAGCTAGCAGAAATCAATAAGGGGATATAAGATGGTGTTTATACAGTGATTGATTGTGCTGTATTGTATTCACTGTCTTAACACTTCAGCTAGGCTCGTAACTGCCAGCCTGTCCTTAAGAACAGTTTAGTGGCCGACAATTCAAAGGCCTTGGTGGCACTGGGTGACTCTCTAGTCAACGTTGTGTGGAGAAAGATGCTAAGAGTTTTTTAAGAAGCTGCATTTATTTGTTTTCAGAGGTTCAAAGAATGTTTTCCGATATAAACTAGCTGGATTATTCTGTTTGCAATTTATAATAACTGTTTTACCCAAATGTACTTAATACCTGAACAGTGCATCAGTAAACATATGTGGGATGCAATTGTTTAACGACTACAAATGAGAAGATGTTGTGAACATCAGTGTCTCCTTAAAAATCTGTTAATACACTGCTTATTTGTTTTGTATAGCATCTTAGTGCTCCTTTGCTATTTGCACACATGTAAAGGGCCCCTGTCATTGCAAAAAAGAGAGGGGTAGGTAGGGGTGGGGTGGGGCAGTGAAGCATATTTCATGGCGCTATCAGCAGCTGCAATCCTTCCTTTGTGAATTTGCACTCTGGAGTTTTGTGAAAGTTATTGAAAGATGATGTTTTTTTGGTATAGATTAAAGTCAATGCATACCATCGTGCATAGACTTTTACATTATTTAACCTAGACTACATTCTTTGTCTAATAATAACCAAGTGCTTTGAGATGCCTAAACACAACCTTAACAAGACTGTCTATTGCCATGCAAGCGCTCCGAGGCTATACTTGCTGTTAATGCGACAATGTTAACATGTTGATGATTGGCAGGTAATATTTACCATTTTGACCGTTTTTGCTAATTAGCACTAAACTCAATTGAGGCTGATATGAATTTTATCTTGCAGGTATCTGGTTATAAGCCACAGCATTGGGCAAATTGACAGTGACATTGATGATGGTGGTCCAGGGAAAGTCAAGGAAACACTCAAGTCATTTGAATATATCCTCTAGGAACACTGAATGTGTCCAACAAATTTCACAGCAATCCATCTAATAATTGAGAAGATATTTCACTCTGAAACAAACGTCATCCTCTCACTGGTACTACGGGACAAATCAGGAGATTCATTCCATCAGGAGCCATCAGGATTCATTCTCTGGGGACCATGGATGTCAGTACCAAATTCTATGACAATCCAACCAATGGTTTCTCAAATATTTCAGTCTGGACCAGAGTGATGGACCAATCAGTCAACTGGCATACAAACGGACATTGCCACCCACAGAGTCACAGTCTTATAATAGCTAACAAGGTTAATCATTCACAAATTATCAGGAGTAGATACTGTAAGTAAAACATATTTACTATGTTGACAGTGAACATTTTGCGGATACATTCATAAGTGAAATGTTGGGTAGGCTATATTCAATGTAAATGTCTCCATCATGTTGATGGAAAAACAGAAACAACATGGCATATACATGTAATTTTGAAGAGGCAATATTGATTGTGAAATATATTAGTTTTTAATGGGTAAGGTTTTTACCCTTTCGAGGTTTACACTTTGATGAAACAGTTAAAACGTCCGCTTGACATGTCTTTTTTTTCAATCAGTTTACATACATTTTCAGGCATGCTGTTGGTATGTGATAAGAATGGCATTTCAGGAACATTATGTTGAAGGAAAAAATGTTTTTTTTCATACTCCTTTTATTTTCTGTCTTCTTCTGACATAATTTAAATAATAGGACATCCACTTTTAACTTATGATGTTGACAATATGGTTAAAACAAAAAACCCGGTTACTGTTTTGTCATGGCCTTTCCAGCTATGATGTGACTCAAACACACTGCAGAATTTTTGCACCATGTTAATATCTCCAATTTCCCACGAGATGTCTGTATTTCCTCGGCTGCTCCTTAGGCTCTGATTGGCTTTTTCTAGGATACGGTGCAGAGTGGTGACGCTGCCTTTTGATTGGTTGTTGCATGGAGCCACATCTGTTTCATGCAGGAAGCCCAAATCCTCTCATTTCACACACCGTTTGAGAGGAATATAGGAAAAAATATGGCACAGAGAAAGACAGAAAATAGAACAGCAGGCAAAGAAAAGGCAAGATGAGTTGAAAAAGGTGAGAGGAGTGCTGAGAAGAGGGAGGGGAAAAAGGGGAGAAAGGGAAGAAATGAGCAAGAGAGACAGCAACAGAACACAACTGAGTGGGTTCTTTTAGAAAATATCGAATGCAAGATGGACCAAAAAGGCAATTTGGGAGAAGAACTGCAATATTTCTCTTTCGTTTTTCTTCACCCTCTGCCCCCCCATCCCACCCCTTTTGCACTCTGCAGGCCTACTGTGAACGCAAACTAATCTGTAGTGACAGGGACAGGGCTGACGTACTGGGTTTGATAGATCCTGGGGGAAATCTCCAGCATACATAAATTGGTTATTCCACGTTTCATCTGCTTCTTGACATGGTTTCATTTTATGATCTCTTTCATTATCTGTCTGTCACATGTCATTGTTTATCGCTCCATAAACGCATCCATTCCAAACAGATGAAGCAGGCATTGCGGGATGGAAAGCCACCCTACCCCAGACATCACAAGGTTAGCATTATAGTGCAAATGTTTTATGAGCGCTGTACATTTATTGCCAACAACTGCGTCGTGGCTCAGTGAACTGTCTTGAGTGGATAATTTTGGCATTTCATGATGAACAAATCATGATTACTTGCACATATTTGGGAACTATTTGATCAATTTGCTTTATACTCCACGTAATCTTACCCATTATTCAACCTTTCCAGGCCTCACAGGGCCTCCAAATAACTCACTTGCAGGAACATACTCCAAACTGTCATGATCTGTAGAATCTCAGGTCTGCTGTTCACTGGTGCTGTAGAGGAGAAGAAGTGCAATGCCAGAGTTCTGTTAGTTTCAATAGGATCTCATTAGCATTATAGGAGAGAAGAGACAGATATTAGACCTGAGATACTGAAACTCATTAGAGAGGAGCGCGGACTCCCTTGGGATGCTTACACACACACAGAAAGTAAAGTTTCTGCTATACCAGATCGTAATGTATTAATCATAAAATTTTAATGACCCCCAACTACACCACATATTCATTACATATATATTTATCCGGTTCAGCTTCTGTTGAACCATAGCAGTCAGAGTTAGTCTCCACTGTTAATATGCAGTGACCTTTATAACTACACTGTAGTAAGGAACCAGTGGCGCTCCTGTTGACACCAGGTTTTATTCATTGGAGGTATTATCCAAATTCCCCTTGAGGGCATTGAACCAATTAGAATCTAAACATATTTCTATTTGGAGAGATATCAAGACTCCAAATACAGAAGACAATCCGCTGCACAGCTGGAGAGTAAGTGAACCACAAATAATGAAAACAGCTGTAAAAGCAAATCATCTGTGTCATTGAACATGAGGAGACTCATCAAGAAAGAAAAGTAATTGCATCTTACCAAAACATCTTCCCTACAACAATAATAGGTCCATTAAATGAATAGTTAGAGATTTTGAGAAATATGCTTATTTGCATTCTTGGCAATTGAGTGAGACGACAATCGATATTACTCTCATGCCTGTGCTGTAACTATGGTGCTAGAGGCGGGAGGTGATTAGTTCAGTTTAGCTGAGACTAAAAAAGACTGAAAACAGAGAGAAACAGGTCCAAAATATATACAATTTCAAGAAACACTCCTACCATCATCTCTGAAGTTTATAAACTAACTTGTGGTTTCTTGTTTGTTCAATCTGTGCAGAAACAGAAAGGTAAAAATGGCAAGTTCCTCTCCTGGGGTAATGATTTCCTTTGTTGTCATGGTCAGGTTGCCAGGCAACCAGTGAATAAATAGTGAAATTGTTCAAAGAATTAATTCTTCATAAAATCACAACTTGCAGTTTTATTGCCTTAAAATGTCAAATTATTCCATGAGCAAAGCTGGAGACGGTATTCCTTCCACAAGAAATGCTTATCAGGTCAATGTAACACATAGGCTACTATTTCAGTTTAACTTTTCAAATTAAAACATGAAAAAATTACCTAACGGTAACTAACATTCAATTTTTTGAGATTTCAATTTAAAGACCCTTCCACAAAGTTTTTGCAAATCACAGTTAGTGCTTGAAATTCTCTGAAATGTCCTGAAATGCAGGAAATGCAGGTCACCCAACCCATCATGACTATATAGTGAGATCCCTCATACTGTTCTGGTTCTTTTTTTTTTACAATTTTTAGGTGGATCTTTATGTGAAGACAGATGGCCAGCAGGAGTTGCTCATCCTGCCCATCGTCACACCTACTTTATTGAATTACTGCTGGCCTCGCATGTCAGGATTCAATTAAGACCAAGGCAACTGTGCTATCGCTCATCTAATTTCTCCACCTGTTTTTTCTTCTTCTTCTTTCCACCAACAGGTTTTCATCAACAACTCAAATGACAATAGGAAATAAAGTAATACTGAAAAAAATTAAGCTATCTGAAAATGTTATCAAAGACTTACTATTTTATGGACAAATTTATAAAAATGTATATAAAATCTAATAGAAGTAATGATAACAATTGTTTGTTTCCAAGCTACAGCCATCTTGATTTAAAGCCATATCCACCCAGAAACAATTGGATAAATCTATAGGAAAATAACTGAGAAAACCAGGCCTTACAGTAGATAAAACAGGCTTATAGTAAAGATTCCAGTGTAAATTATATAAAATGTTAAATGTGTTTTCAGTCATTGTGAGTTTACCAGGAAGTCTGGGTATTCATCTTAACACATCCTTATTGAAACACATTCATGCAGATGTCCTTCTCCTTCCCAGACAGCACACTCAGTCTGTTCGCTCCCATAATGTGCACAAATAATCTCACTTTTAATCGAATATAATTGTTTGAGGTATTAATGTTACAAACACACATCCCTCTGTCTCTCCCACTATTGCAGGACTCACTGTCTATTCACTGTGTTGAAATAGATTCAGGTCTTTGATGTATCATTGTTGTCAGTGCTAACCAAATCACTGCTGTGCATGAAAGGAACCCCCTCGGGTCTCCAAAAGAGACAGCATACTTTTTTTTTCACTACCTTTCCCAGATATCCACGGAGATGTTAAGAGTGAAAAGAGAAAGCATGGCTGCATGTTTAACAAGGCTTTGTGTTCCTTAGCTCCACTTTTATTTTCCTGTTTTTGAACAAAAGGAATTTCATTCTTGTCTTTTTTTTCTTTTCTTTTCTTTTTTTGCTGTTATGCTGCTTATTCCCTGCTCAGAGAACCTTTGTTACTACAAGGATGTGTTTGAAATATATCTTACAGAATTGAAAGTGTGAGCGTATTTCCCTCTGAGTGGATTCTTTTACCTTGTTCAGTTTGTGTTTTCCCACCCAGCAATTGAACTGACAAATGGAGATACCTCAAAAGCCTCAATTTGACATGACCGATTTTCCACCTCATTTCACCACAACAAACCTGCAATGATACTAGGGTATTGTCACTGTTTGCTTTTGAAGAGGCACAGTTAGTTCCTGTGATCCCAGTAGACATTTTGCTTTTATTGTAGCCCTTCTAACCCCGTTTCCGCTCAGTATTTTGTCTCTTTCTACGTGTCTACCCTCTTCCTTTCATCCTCATCCACGCAGGGCTGGAGAAGTGATACTTGCCAGTGACTCTATTGGATTGTATGGTAAATGCTGGGAAAGGGCACACAGAGCGGTTATGTTTCTAATGAGACATGGAGGAAGCAGGCTGACCTCTCCAACTGTTGGGCTGGAGACATTCATCATCCCAAACGCACGCTGGTTGAAAGGGTGAGGGAGAGTGTCAGAGAGAGAGAAAGATAGATAGATAGATAGATAGATAGATAGATAGATAGATAGATAGAGAGAGAGAGAGAGAGAGAGAGAGAGAGAGAGAGAGAGAGAGAGAGAGAGAGAGAGAGAGAGAGAGAGAGAGAGAGAGAGAGAGAGAGAGAGAGAGAGAGAGCGAGAGAGATCACTGCCCTCTATTGGGAGCAGCATGACACTGCAGGGGAGCAAGAGGGTTTAGTTAAAAGGGAGGGAGAGATGGAGAGAGAAGAAAGACCAAAGACAAGAAAACGACACAATAATAAAGACAACAGAGGAAAGACAAATTGAATTGGAGAGTTGTATTGTAGTGTTCAGCACTAAAGCCCTGATTGTTTACAGCAAGACTGTCTGTTGCAGATAATTGATTTGGCTGTAATTGTACACCATAAGCGTAAACCACATAATCACTGCAGTCTCTACCCCTGAGCCCAGCATGTTGTCAGGCAGTAGAGGATATCCCACTGCGGTTCCGCGGTGCTCCGAATTTCTGTCTGAGAAGGAAATTTAAAAGGAAAAGAGAGTGATGGATGGACTTGAGCTCCTGAGAGTGAAAAATGGCCACAGTCCGTGTCCATACACATAAAAGTAGGGATTTTCTACAAATCTGTTAGTACAGTAGAGGTGATCATATAGAACTACAATCTATGGGCTTGTGTGGGATGTTTGCTCTCAGCAGTTTGTCTGTTATCTTTTGATGTTTTACTTTGATTAAAAGGAACTGGATTTCAAAGAGCAAAACCGAGCCTAAACATTCAAAAACATCAGATGGTGAATAAAAGCGTGAATACAAAATTGCAACGTTAGTGTTTGTAGTGAGAGTGTAGAAGTTATGGCTTAACTGTATACTGAAAAAACTGCCCAATAAATATTAAAAGATGAGGGTGGAATTATTATATCTATATTATTACTCTTTAGTTTTAGTCCATTTATTTCCACCACATATCCTTTCAGAGGATCAACTCCACCCACATTTATTCCTACTGAAGACATAAATCTTTCTTTTTTTATGGATCATAAATTCATAAATACATTCCTAAAACACATGCACATTGTAGTTTTTAGTAAACAGGAGAAAACATTGCATTTGTTGAGAACTATTATCAGCCGTGGATTAACACATTTGGTGCTTCATTTAGTATTTATGGTAACAGAGTGGTGTACGTAGTGTCTCCTGAAAATAAACAACTGTACCTGTGTTCATCCGAATCAAGAACATGTCACCTAGTGCAACAGTGAGACTCTTTTATGTGTTTTTCATAGTTTTTCATCAACAACTAAGCTAATTAATCGAATAGATCTGTGGACAATAGTACACATATATAATTTCCCCAGCTTTATCCTTTAGTGTAATGTAAAAAATACACCAATACAATGTTTCATTTGTATTTTTTGGTGTGTAAGAAGCGCTTATATATGTGTTATGTATGTGGCAAAAGAAGAGAGGAAAGGAAAATTTTCAACAGCGTGAGCAGCATCACAAAAAAACCCCACCAACTGTGCTCTGCTACACCTCAGTACACCTGTATACTGTAATTCCTCTGTGTTCAAACAGATTTGCTTCTCCACACTGCTTGCTGTGTGGCCACGTTCACACCAATATTCACCTGCGATTGCCCCGAGCCAAAGCTTCTCTCTCCGTGGCATTTGGAAACATATTTAGTATAATTCCGAAAATTACCCACTGAAACAGAAAAGCTTTTTTTTTTCCTGCCTGACCCAGAATTGCTATTCAAGCTGTTTTCATCCGCACTTGATTTTCAGCCTCCAAAACTGTTCTCCCTTACACTTTTCTACCAGAGTGGATCCTTAAATCTGTACTTTGAAGTGAAGCTAGCGTCTGAAGTGTGAAAACAGAAGGGGGAGTTGTGGGGGGGAGTTTTAAATGCAGGCTTGGCCAAAATATGTTCAAGAAAAACCTTGGATCTTATCCCCCCACCACCCACCACTTCCCCCACCCTCTTTCCCAACACCCCCTCCTCATGCTCAATTTGGGCTCTTTCCAACCTTGTTATAATTGTGTGACAACCAAACAACAAACATACAGCTCAGGACAGAAATATAAAGAGAATAGTAAAAAACAAAAGAAAAATAACTTCATACTTAAGTCTAAGATTTCTCCATTTTAGTTAAAACACATACATCTTAAGTATTGCCTCTTTGCTTATTTTCTGAAAAGTATCTTTAATTCATGTTTCTACTGCCATCTGAAGAAGTAGTGTTGCACAACATAAATGTTTACCTCTGTGCACCACTTCCAGATTTCCAAGTGCGAATTGTATTTTCCAAGACAGCATGTACCACACTGTATATCTGTGTGTGGTTGTTGGAAAAGGTGCTGCATCAAGTTTTCACTGTGATAAAGAGCCCCTGAGGGAGAAGCAGAGCAGCCTGATCAAACCTCAGCAAATACAATTCTTTTTTTTTTTTCTGTGTTCATTGTTTTCTGCTTTGTTTGCATCTCCATCAGCTGAGAGAAAAATCATTTGCTTGGCCCTGGCAAATGCTGCAAGAGAAGCTCCATATTGCAAGAGGAAAAATAAATTACTTTTTTTGCCAACATCATGCTTCTATGTGGATGTGAGAATGAATTTCAATAGTACTGCGATTAGTTTGATATCAGATTTTGAGATGATGCTTCAATTTTAGGGCAGAAAACATTATATCCTGACATATATACAAAATGAATGTATTGTTAACATTCTGATCTAGAAATATTTTTTATCACATTGCCAGCAACATGAATATTGGATGCTGAAAATCATGCTTGACTAATCACAAATGTGTGTTTTCTTTTCACCTGACTAAAATGTGCAATTTATTTCTCAGTCCCTATTTTTCATCCCTGTTTTCCTAACAACTAACAGTCTTGTCAATAGATGGTAACAACAATTCCTCTAAATTAAACAACAGAATACATCATTAGTCCATGCCTTTCAGGCACAAACAATAGTTTTCTGATCTGACGTAACGATTGAAAGAACATTGTCTTCCCATTCACTGTTGGAAAGATGTTTTTTTATGATCTGACAATGCTATTGTTAACAAAACATCTAAATTAGGTTTAGAGAATTATGGTTGGAGTTCAAATCACTACTTATTTAAGGTTAAGGAGTGAATGTAGCCAATTTCCCTCTTTTCATTCATAATGTCAATGTTTTCATCTTAACCTTTTTTTGCATCCTTCCCTGTTGTGTTCACGTTAAGCCACGGGCTTATTTTTGCTCCTTACCTGATCAATTTCCCTGCTCCTTTCTCTACTTTGTCGTTTCTCACCTTATATTATCTTGTTATCCTTTACTTTCCAATTGCTACCTATCTTTCTTTGCCTCCCCTTTCCACCCATTGTCTGCCTTCACCCATTTTATCTAAATCCACTGCTGACACACATCTTGTGTTCCCATCCAGAGTGGAGGCGGCAGGCTACCAGCGCATACTGCAGGTTGACCTGGAGGTGAATGGGCTGATGATGACTCTGGGGGGCAGGGAGGTGACGTGGCAGGTGGAGTATCCACTCACACGCACGCTGACCAGTGAGGTGCTGACCCTCATCCGCCTGGCCCCGCAGGACCTCGGTGGCATCGTACCACTAGCCATGGTGAGGATGTGGGTGGTTGAGCTATGGAAGTTGTAAGCTTGTGTGCAGACATTTGTGTTTTTAAGTGTTGCAATGGCTCTTTGTGGTAGTGGCAGAATTGCATCATGATAACTGAGAATACTTGATTCTTGATTCTGTGATTTAGATGTCATTTCTTCTCTGCGCTTCATAATTCAATTGCCTCAACAACATTTTTCTTCTATGATGATTATGAGACACCACTCAATCAGAGTTGATAGTGACTACACTCTATCAGAGATAATTTGGACACAGCCAGACTCCCGCCCTGGGTCGGATCTCGGTTACTAGCTACTAAACGAGTGGAACTATTAAGGCCTCTATAAAACCCTGCAGTCCAGCTAGACATCATTATTTGGTTTTCTTCAATCCACAGCATTTTATTTTTAAATGTAACAATTACTTTCTCACATTTTTATTTGAAGAGCAGACAGAAAAAAAGGCAAGAAGAAAGTCGATAGCTGCAGTACTTGTCTGGAACAATATCACCAGGGAAGTTATCATGTGTCTGCTGATGTATGTGGTTAAGACACTTCAGACCTACAATGTTTTTTTATCAAATATATCAAATATTAAAACAATGACTTTACTATATTGTAGTTAAACTTGTCAGATTACTATATCTGACCTTACATTTGGGGAACGATCATGCAATCATATTTTAAAAGAATGAGCATAAGAACAAATAACTTAAACACACTTTATTCTATCATGTATTTCCAAGGATATTAGTTTTGTGTTACCAGGCAATAGTTTCTTGTACTCGTTGGGGTGTAAAATGCGTGACATTTATCTAAAGAGTAACATAGATAATGAACAAACACAATGATTTTATTTTTAGAGCTTTCTATTTGAATAATCAAGACAATTAACATATTGTATGTGTGATGCTGGGCATGCAAGCTGGAAATCTACTCAATGACTAACAATGGATCTCATTTAAACTAAGAACCATCCTGTGATCTGCGCCGAGGGCTTCTTAGCTGCATTATGCTTAATTTTTACACAACTGCAAGGCTCTTTGTGGATGGTTTGTCACTGTGAGCCTTTGATTTCCTCATGGTGCAGTAACAACCCTTCTCAATGGTAAGGTCTTGCTTCTGGCTGTGGCAAATAAATATGATTTATTATTATTAATAATTACTATTATCCATTGGACCTTTAAAAAATTATTGCACAATGTTTTAACACAAAGCCTGCACTTTTTAATTGTCAGTAATCTGGTTAATGCAGCACTCTTCATTTTACTGACTGAGAAGTTAATTGAGTTTGGATTTAGACTGTCCAAACATGGATGAATTGGCAAGTAGCTTGAGATTGCTAATTGTGTCATGATAATGACTATGTAAACATGATAAATAGTTATATAATTGTTTTTTCAAAATGGGAGGAAAAGCATTCAATATGCTGCAAAGAGATAAGAATAGTTTTAATTTTCCTTGCTGATAATGGCCACGTAAAAATCAAATGCCTACAAGGACTTAATAAACTTTTTATTGTGGCAATTTAGTGAGGGAGCCGTTCATCACTTATTCATGGTTTTTGGCCAGAGGAAAAGCCTGGAAACATTGACTTCATTTCTGAACTTTTAATGTACTTTTTAAAGTATTTTCTTAGTGAAAGTTCAAATGTCACTTTTATTTACTAAATAGATAAACTCATTGTTGAGACAACAGATGTTAAACAACAGGTGCATGTGTAAAATCATGCAAAAGAAAGTGCTGAATTATGAAAGTATCTTTTGGAAATGTTGCATTTCTAATAAAATATATATAGTAAAAGTTCCTATTTAAAGAGAAAAGAGGACAAAATTGATATAATCAATGATAATGAACTGAATGAATTTTTAGCATGACTGATTCAAAGTGCAACATAAATAAAATAACATAAGACAAAATAATGTGCAGTAACACTGCTGTGAATGGATAAAACCATTGAGATCAAGTCTATTTTTCTCACCAACTTAGCTGCTTAAATTAGGGGACAATTTGAGGTATTTTAAGTGTCTCAAACTGAAATTTCAAAATGGTTACTCAGAGAGGATTAGACTTACAAAGTTGGTTAAAATTCAATGTTAGTAACTCAATAGAACATAAACCAGCAAAATGTTGACCTGGTGCAGGTCATCATCAGCAGGTTGATCAACATAGTGATATAAGTCAGAGACCACAAGGATGCCAACACTCGCAAAATATAAGAAGGTACCAGGTGATTTTTCTAATGATGTATGTGTAAGATTGACCAAATAATAATGAAAATTAAAGCTGCAAGCAGCGATGAACGGGCCCTCGCCCCCCCATGCATGTCGGGCTGTGGCGCAGTCGGAGGGCGCGCAGGTAGAGGTCTTCATTCGCAGGCTTTTATTTGACGTTGCATGATGTGGTGAAATATCACTGCCTGTGTCCACTATGTGGTGCTAGAGAGCACCCACCAATTATATATATGTCATGTTGTAGTGTATGATGTGGAACATTTAAAAAAAACGAGCCTCTCGACTCAGATTGACGTAGACAAGGGGGATATAGCTAAGTACATGAAGCAGCAGTTTGTCATTGGAAATAAAAATAAAATATATAAATTATAAAATAAATAACTTCATATTTATGTTATGTAGTCCATATATATCATTTCACTGTAATGTATAACAACTGCAGTCGAGGTGATAGATTGTATATATATATATATATATATATATATATATATGACACTGTACTGAATTTAATTTAATTGAATTTAATTCAGAGAAAGTTAAAGAGAGCAGCGTTAACTTAAAACAGAGAATCATCAAGGCTAACTAGAGCTTTGCCATGTAGACATTTGAAGACATTTACTTCATGTACTGTATGATATGACATATTGCCATTCTCAGGGTATAATTGTGCTACATTACTCCGTAATAGTGGTTCAATTGTTATTCTATCATTGTACCTCTAAATATTACACATGCATGTGTCTTTAATGCCATGTGTGCTCATGTTTTCTTTAGTGGATATTACACTTTCAGACCCACGTAATGAATCAAAGACAGATACATCAAAGTAAACAAGTACTTTGATTCAACTAGGTTTTAGTTGTATCAGTCAGTTTTCAGTAGTTGTAAAGAATATCAGCTAGTTAGTCCACAAGCAAGAAATGAAAGTAGTTTGCCAGAATTTAGTTAAATTTAGTGGTTCAAAAACATCCGCAGCAAGTGTGACAATTTATTCATCACCTGCTGGCATAGATTATCCAGTGTTAATCTCCTATAGCAACCTGTCACACTGGTCCTATGAATTAGTTTACATATGAAAGCTCTATGCATAATGATGATGAACAGGAAGTCATGTCCTCTCAACATACTTGAGGTTGTTCTGAAGCAGACAGAACACATTATTTCCAACATTAATTAAATAAGACAACCTTCTGGGTGAATCAGATGTTAGAAAGCCTAATTTAAAAAAAAATATAGTCCTTCTGGCAAACAGTTGTGGCAAGCTTCTGATTTTGTTGCAGCAAACTTCTTTTTCACATGCAAATAAGTTTTGTCTCTATATGCATTTTTATAAAAATTCTAATTCATTTAATTTTAATAAAACAAAATGCAATATAAAATGCATCCAAAAATGGTATGAAATGACACTGGGGACATTTAAGGAGAGTGGGAACATGAGAAATAGAAACAAAAAATAGTGAGGTCATGTGCTGCAAATAAAAAAATGCAAAATGTTTTCTAATGATAAATATCTTCATATCGGACCATGAGAATAATGCTGAGCAACAGACATTTCACATAAAAATGAACTCTTCTATACTGGAAACATCCCTGTATTAAGTCACAGGGTGATATCTACAGTGTTTTCAAAATCACAGGCTGTCTTGTTTAGGATGAAAAGAATAGACCTGACAGGTGGATCTATAAAGGACAATGGTTAAAGCTCAAATGGTAAAGTGATATTATAAAGCATATTTGTGCTTACTTGGGTGCCATTCTGGAGCATTAAATAGAAAAATATATTTTGGATATCTTAATCTTCTCTAAAATCAACTATGAGGATGCATAGTAACCATAGACTTTGTGGCAGAAACTACTAGATGATGCTTACATGAAAGCCAACTGATGAGAAACCTTTTTCTTTCAAATAAATGTCTTTGTAACAAAATTTGCTTACATACTAATGATAGGGGTCTTTTAAGTCTTCAGCTTACTTCCTAGCTGATAGTAAGCTGAATATGGAACTGACTTGTCATGACTTTGGTTTAATTATGTAATATCTTGTCTACTACAGTAAATGCAAACAGTGAAATGTATCAGGTTGTGTAAATTTCTGATTAGGTCCTCTAAAAGTATAGCTACAGCTCTGACATAATACTGAAAAGCTGGAAACATGTCATGTCCTCATCTGATCAGGTTCAGGTACTTGGCCAACAAAGGAACCTTCAGCTGTGCTTCGACCCTTGAGTTGTCCACATAATATTTTTCCAATAAAAACAATGATTAATTTAAATGAAATGGCTCTTGAAATGACTACTCGAATCAGCAATAATCTTATATCCTAAATCATGGCAAATAAAGAGAAGTGTCTAAAAGTAAAAGGGAAGAAAAAAATCTACTGCTTGTTATTAAAAGAGCTCAAATATGGTCTTTTTAATGCACTGCACATTTTTCACAGCTTTTCACATATTCATAAGGTAAGACTAACAACACATTTTCATTTTCTCCCTGAGCTCTTCCATCTGCTAAAATCAACTTTAGCTCACTGCTCTAATATGCTTGGATAGCTTGGGTTACATTTTATAACACCTTACCTATGCACAGCTGATTAGGTTTGAATTTCTCTTCAACAGTGTGTAGGTCTCATTCTGCCCTCTCTGTGAAACAAAACAGCATCATTCAGAGTCATGCTTCATGCACTTATGTATTTTATTCACTGAATAAATAAACAAAGTTTATTAACCTTACATGGCCTCCTCCTTCACCTCTGTGGCTTATGTCTCAAGGATGGACCTCACTGGTTGGATCAACAAATCAAACATTGGCCTTCCTCACCTGAAATGCTATTATGTATTCACAAGATACAATGTTTCCCATGTTTTGGTTTATTTGTGCACATGAGATATAATTTGTTCTCGAGTTTTGATTAATCTATGTGCATGAGATAAGTGTATACAGAGAGCCAACGCAACAGACGTACCATTTCTTCCCGGTGCATGAAGTGCAATGCACCTGCTTCACCTTATTAAGTTTTAATATATTTTCAGGCGAGAAAGTAACCATGTAGATTCCCAATATGGTCATTTTATCCAAACAACACATTTGTAAATCTGCTTTGACGTTTTTGGAGATGTGAGGAGCTGCTGGCTGGATGAGACCAGCCAGTCATCATAGCTACATTGTTATCCTGGGGAGAACATGATCTGATCAACTGATCTGTGCAGCTCTTTGGTGATTTACTGCTGGCTCTAATGTCTCTGTAGCATTTTGATATATGATATTATTCCTTTTGGAAGATAAATGTTGGTCTCACAAATGAAATCTAACAATTGTAGCTGCCATGTTAGTTTGTCTGAATGTAAAGAGAAGCTTCATGTTTTTACTGATTCGGTCGGTGGGTAGAACCGTTGGTGACAGGACTGGGGTGCGGCCGGATGATGGTCGCCTCTCTCCTGTCTCGCACCGCATGTTTATGGAGAACCTGGTGCTAAATCACTTGCAGACGACCTGATTCTGGGTCAGGGTTTCGGACGTAGCAGAGTAGCTCCCTCGCTGCGAACTATTGAAAGTCAGCCCTTCATCTAAGCTTTTGTCGGCCGAGGGGCGCAGGATCCACTGAGTTTCCTAAAGTACAAGGACTGGAAATGGCAAAAATAGCGCCAAAATCGCAAATTTGGATCTGAACATGACACATTTTCATACCAAATTCTCCTACGTCAATCTGGATGGAAGAAATCCACATTTTAAGGTGCCCTAGGGGGCGTAATAGAGCCATTTTGCCACTGCCATTTCTGGGACCCATAAGATATCAAACTTTCCACCAGGTCTGATGCGTGTGCACGTTTTCATGAGTTTTCTTGCAAGAGACTTAGAGATTTAGAACAAAGGTCAACTGACCTTTTATTGACATGATGATGTCATGGGTCATAGATCACACTGACCAATGGTGAATGGAGGAGGGATCCATGGAGGTGTGAAGAATTCTGAGAAGTTGCCGCCAAAAATGTGTTTGTTTGGGAAGAAAAAGACGCAGAGCTTTTCCCACAAATACAATATGGCCTAGAAAATTGTGGCTCCATCGCTCAGTGGTTAGCACTGTTACCTCACAGAAGGTCTTGGGTTAAATTCCAAGCTGGGACAGGCTTAATGCGTGGAGTTTGCATGTTCCCTCTGTGCTTGCATGGGTTCCCTCCGGGTGCTCTGGTTTCCTCTCAACATCAAAAACATTCATGTTAGGCTAATTCTTCTGTGAGTGCCCTTGACCAAAGGCACTGACACAGAACTGGAGTTGGTCCCTGGGTGCTGCCCAGTGGCTGCCCACTGCTCCTAATACTTAGGATAGGTTAAATGCAGAGATTGAATTTCACTGTACAACTGTATGTGTGACAAATACAGTACTTTAAACAAAGATTATCCTGGCTATTTTCACTTGTTTTTAAGTCATAAATACAGTAGAGAAAACAATTTAGATCATACTTAGAAAAATGCTTCTCAGGGCTTCTGTACTCCCTTGTGTTGCTGCCGTGAAAAAAGTTCAGTGTATATGCTCTGAGCAGACTAAACGGAGATAGAGAGCTTCACTGCAGCAGCTGCAGTGAAGAGCACTGAGAGGAAAGAGAAGGAGAGCCAAGTAGTTGCTGCTGCACCTGCAGCAGCGGTGAAGAGAAGAGACTTAGAACAACTGACCTTTTATTAAAATGATGATGTCATGGGTCATAGATCACACTGACCAATGGTGAATGGAGGAGGGGTCCATGGAGGTGTGAAGAATTCTGAGAAGTTGAGTTCATTCATGGGTCCCTACAGCTTGTAGGTAGACACCAATCAATCATTGCTGGCAGCACTTCTCTGTTTATAGAATGCCAGACATCCTGTTCAATAAAACTCTCATCTCTCTCTGATGGCTTCTGGCCTACTTTCCTACACTTCAACCACACAATGATACAGTAGCTGCCTGCCAAACATGAAATACAGGACTCAGGTTTTCCCCTACTTGCCAGCTGCTGTAAACTGTCATGCTGGATAGGTGACTGTAGGTCTGGCAGAAATGTTAATGTAAAGAAGAGGCTAAACAGATTTTTAGCTTTTGACAGGAAATAATGGTGAGTGATGTTTAGGCAGTTTTGGGTTTTTAGAGTTTAGACTCCTTAGCTATGCCTGTTACCACTGCAAAAAAGAAAGAAAGATAAACATGCATGTATTCATCCTGCAACAACAGATGAAGCCTTTCATTTTAGAGCAGATCATTTTCCACAACAATGAAACTAACAATTTATACTGTAGTTCAATTTATGACTTCCACTGTTGTGCCTTTTGTAGCTCAACTGGATACTTCAAAATACTAGTTGCTGAATACACTGCAGAAAACATTCATCTTTACAAGTAATTTAACATTCGCTTTAAAGTTGGATTTTTCTTCAAATGACAGAAGAATCATGGCATTTGGATGAGATAATTGCACTTCTCAATGCAATTCTCCTTGTTTCAGGAATATTAAATAAATCAATATCTTAAAACAAGACAGAATAGATACAGAGAGACTGATGTGGTATTCAAGAACATGGCTGAACGTTGATTTGTATTGAAAACAGGCAGATTTGATTGATTAAGAGTTTTTCTACAGTTCTGTATCTTTTAGAGATTGTCTGGTTCAGTTATAATATATCTTTTTGAAATTATTGAATAGATTTAATAGCCCCAAAACACTCAAAAGATCAAAATGCCAAACTGAAGAACAGAAACTAAGAAAAAGTTGTCTACTGTACGAGGGGATTGTGCATTATGGTGAAAATCATGAACTCAATTAACTCAAGTTGTTATTGCTGGGTTTGGCATCACAGAGACAAATATTGTTTGCTTAATAAGATATTCCTTCATTCAGATTGTGAGGGAGAAGCAAGAGAAGACTGCAACATGGGGGAACTTATTATTGCGCACGACTCAAATATGAAATTATTTGTCCAGTGCCATAACTAATAAGAGAGTATGTATAATAATTGGGGTATAGTCCTTCTTGTAGCCCACTCAAGAGAGGTAAGTTGGAATTATTATCATTATCAGTGTTATGATTTTGCTAGGGCGTAGGTCTTTAATGACTGAGATGCAAGCACAAGAAAACACCAACAAGTTCACTTGTAGTGACATACACATTTATTACCAACGCTACAGCTACAAAGACTAAACACTATGAATGGGAAACTGGTACACAAGGCTCTGTCTAGAATGACTGAAATGAATGATGCAGTTATTTATTGTGTAGTTGGAATGAGAGACCTGAGATGACTGTTACCTGAGAAGCAGAGTCAAATCAATGTTATAACAGCTGATTTCTGAATTGCCAATTGAAGTTACCAATTATGAAAGCACCAGAATTTAAGAAAGACAATGGGGATTTTGTGGAAATACTGCTCCCTGGGGCAGTTTCTTGTATAGTATGGAGTTAGATGTGCTGTGTTGAGAAGCTGAAGTCTATCAAGCCCTGCAAAGGTCATAGAGAGAAAAACATATAAATTGAGGCCATGTTTTACTACATCAAGTACTTTAAATGCAATTGCATGTAAGATACAATTTATTTCATGCTTTGGTAATTTTTTTTGCGCATGAGATAAGTGTATATACAGAAAGCCAGCACAACAGACCCGGCTTTCTCCCCAAAACAGTAAGTGAAGTGCATCTCAATATTTTCATATGTCGGTAATGCTAGTTTTTGACTAATAGGAGGCCCAGCGCTAGGATGACGTGACTGCTGTGAGTGGGCATTTTTTCCCATAAAATGTAATTAATGAATAGCCTTGGTACGGTCAGAAAGGCACAACAACAACATAAGGCTACTGTTTAAAAATACATTTCTTACTCAGAGCAGAACACTCAATACTTTGAGTTGTATATGGTTCTCTGTCAAAATCAGCATGGAGAGGCGTGTAGAAAACAGCTGTTTGCAGCACATGCACCCCAGTACTGGCTGTGGTTCTGAAACAGCCGCACCACTATCCATTGTCCTGTAACATCAGCTTGGTTATAGTCACATGTATTTTATGTGAATATTTTGTTGTTTTTTAGTTACTTTTCTATAGATATGCAAAGCTGAAACAGAAGTGGCAAAAAAATACGCTAAGGGCCTGATTTACTAAAGGTTTGTGTGTGTAGAAACGTGTGCAAACTTGACATCACCCCCAAAAAATCTGCTGATCTACTAACGCAGCGCACTGAGGTTTGCGTCTTTCAAATGTGCAAGATAATATGCGCTGTCCATTTAGTACATTTGCCATAATGAATATGTAATGTGGGGCGTTTTTACCCCAGTGTGCAAAATACAGAGAGGAGAAAATGCAAATATGTTATTTAGCAGACGCATTGTGATTTACCAAACCTGATAGGTATTTTTTCTGACGCTGCGCACAGATGACTTCTGCTTTCTGCTCGTCAAAACTCTCCATAAAGACACGCAAAACCCTCATTTAAATACTGCTTTCTCCACCCCGTTGCACCTGTTTTCATTTAAACAGTTATTCTTAGTAGATCACCCGCAAACGAAACATGCAATCTATTGCAATGTGCATGCAATTTAGTACCGCAATTTTATTTACCTTAGGAAATCAAGCCCTAAGGGCGCTATAAGCTCCCTTAAGAAAACTCACGGTGCCAAGTCAGAGTATAAAGTCTCAGTACTTCTTCCAAACAGTTCACCTGATGTCAAGTCACAAACATTTTGTCTCAGCTGGGATTTTCTCTGCGTTCTGATGGGAAATATGCAGTATGTACAATCTTTGTGTATTTCCCAGTCTTTGACTGTTTAGTGCTTCCTGATGTTTAATATAAATCCTTTCATCATCCTGTTAGAATCAGAATCTTTTTATTTTCTGAGTACATTTTGTATCCCAAGAATTTCTACTCTGTATCCTATTCTATTTTATTGTTATACTATACACCCATACTAACTAAGAGCAGTGGGCAGCACAGTCTGACCCCCGATTGCAGTAGGTACACTGTACTTCATGCTTCGAGGTTGTCTGTTGTACTGGCTTTGCTGTATATAGACATTTATTGTTTGCACAACACGAGACAAACAACCAAAATGTGGGAACAAACTGTACCATTTGTAAAAAATAAAAATAAAAATAAAAAGCTGGTTAACCCAAAGTGAAGAAATTGGCAGGAGACCGAAATGTCTTACACAGGAACATTTATTGAAGCTTGATTAAGGGGAACAGAGTTACAGTACAAGTGAAAACACTGTGCAATGCCACTCAATTCTGCCATCCACCTTCTGGACAAGTATATTAAACCCTTCACGGAATCCTTACCTTTACTACCTCCGAATAAGGTTATTTGTGACTCATCTATGCCTGTATTTATTGTTGAACTATAAATGTTAACTGAAGCCACATAGTCTATACACAGGTTAGTTGAAGCCATGTAATCTGTACACAGGTCACTGGCTATCTATTCTTCTAGGCCAGTTTGACCGTCTGCAGAAAGCAGAGCATATCTACACCCGACCTTGGTTGCCATAGGATACAGCTAGCCTTATCAAGACAGCTGCTTATGCCAGCTAACCTCAGTAGACAGGGATGAAGCGCTCTAAAATAGACAGGCCATGACCTACTGCTCCAAGAAAAAAAAAAAGACCAGAGTGTGACCAGTAGAACAATGCACAGTGCATCTTGTGCACACGATTTAGGGAATTACTTCTATCTCGTGTACATACAATAATATTTGGAGTGCTCAGTGTAGTAAAGCATACAGTATACATATATATTCTTTTCCCATGTCTCCTTGGGGGCTCTGTAAAAGTCTGGGGTTTTAAAATGATGAATCTATTTATTTGTAATTTTAGCTGGTCAAGGTTTGGATGGTTCCCATTGAGAGCTCCTGGTTAAGCCTCACCTAGTTTTGATTCTAAACTCATTACTCACGTTGTCCAACTCAAATGTTTTTCAACTCCAATCTTCAGACTAGCATTTTCCCATCTCTGACCCCCATTGTTTCAGCTAGCCTCTTTAGACTGGCATGTCCACTACTCTCATTGTTTAAACTAGCGGTTTCAGACTGCCATTCTCAGATTATGTGTTATTGCTCAGTATTTCTGGGGGGTTGAAGAGCTCGTCTTTTTGCTTGAGGGTTTACATGCGAAACATGAGGAGACTCTCCCCTTCAATGGTACCAACAAGATAGCTAGGAAGAGAGACGGTGAAAGAGTTTTATTAATAAGCTTGAAAGACGGCACATGCAGAGAACATGCCAACTGAGAGTGCGCTACTTTTACTGCATCCTCCCATGAATTTTTGATCTTTCTCCTGCTGTGCTGTGTTCTTTCATTAGAAGAGACAGCCAGTGTGGCCCCCATAGCTCTTTACAGTACATCCCAAATGCTATCATTACCATTTTATTCATAGTCTCTGAAACTCACTCCATTTCAAACTTAATAACATTAGCTTTGTGCTCACAGTCCCATAACATTATAATCAGAGCCATTACCACGGAGCCCAACATTAGCTTTTTTTTTTAAGTCACGGGTGAGCGCCTTTGTCTAGAATAATTAGAGTTTGGCCAAATGCTGCTTTCTCCATATTGACTCCATACCAGCATTTGACAGATAGTGATAGACTGAGGCAACAAAGACAACAGAATTAATAAGAAATTGTGTTGTCTGTGGGCAAGAGAGACAGATAAGTCCAAAAGAAAGCGCATATCTGTAATTTACACACAGTGCTATCGCAGCATCAGGACCGGCCAGCGGTATTCTTGCAGGCTGCCATCAGTCACGCTGTCTCGCTGTCAGGAACTGTATTTGGAAATGGCTTGGCAGAGCACTAATAGGCTGTGCAGTGAGGCTATCCACTGGCATGCTAAGTGTCCTCAAGGCAGCATTAGCCATCTGCATACAGCCATAATGCCCCTTATAGGTTAATTAAGTCCTCAGCCTTGTGTATATAGGCCTCTAATTTACCACTCTATCTTTCTCCTGTGCATTTTGACAACATTAATTCTCCCTTTCGCCCTCACCCCTGGTGGATTCAGCTTTCTGCACCAAGCTTTTTTCTCATCCCTGGTCTTGATCATCTTATACTGCAAAGTCTGAGTGGGAGACATGGACAGACAGACAGATAGAGATCAAAACAAGGATACTCTGCTCAGCTATACAGAATTTTTAGGATTAAGCTTTAGAAAGCTGTGTTTTTATTTTTTCCATCTGTCTCTCACATTTATGAATGCCTGCTTTAGAGCCCAGCTGTTATTGGGGTTTTGGGGCTGATACTGCAATGTTGGCTTAAATCAGTACACTCAAAAAATGAAAAAGATCCCTACAAATATGATGGTTAAACTTTTTATACACGACCACAAACATATCATTGACATTTCTATAACACAATTTTTTTTAAAAATCAACCAATAAAGTAGCCTGCATGGTAATTAGTGCTGCATCCAACAATAATTTTCTCAAGAAATCAGTTAATTACTGGTAAACTGGTAAAAGAAAATGGCCACTATAATTACAATCTGACATCTTCAGAGAGAGGCTGGAATAGTCAAATGTTTGGCTTGATAAATGCCTTAAACGATTAATGGATTATCTTAAGAGTTACCTATTCATTTTCTACCGATCAAGTAATAGATTAATCAACTAATTGTTTCAGCTCTCATCGATATATCTGTAACTAGATAAAAAAATGTTTAATGTTTTGGGGAAAAGATTTTCAGAGGGGAACTATGGTAAAATAAGTTATTATTATATATATTCAACGTGCAATAATTGTCTATTTACACTTCCAACAGTCACCGAACAACAAGTGAATGCATCTCCAATATTCACTCTCAACTCATTTTTGGTTCCACCACCTCCTGAGGGAAGTATCTGGTTGTCTGCAGTTTGGTGCTGAGCAGGTAGCTTGGATTTTTAGAGCTTTTTCACTGAAAAAGCTGCATGCTGCAGCTGAAAACTGCAGGGAGAGTGAAACAAAACTGTAAAGTTGTGGGCTATAAAACCAAAAAAATGAGCTGAAAGAGGTTATGAAGCTCTGTAAAGCTGAGGGGAGCTACAGAGCCTGATGATAATTCTCTGAGTTTATCGCTACAAATGACCCCTTTCAAATTAAAACATCAGTCATTTGATCCATTGTTATCATAAAAATATTGATTATAGCCGCTTTAATGGTTGTCAGAAGCCAAGAAATGTCTGCTGGTCTTCCTGATTTGCATGAGAGAAATAAGAATACTTATACTAATGCTATATTATCTCAAAAAAAGCTTGTGATGAACCATAATGTAAAAAAATGTTCAATCTAAAAGAGAAACATCTTTAGATCATAAAGAAGAAAGGATGCCAGCATGAAACTCCTGTGACTCCAGATCATCTGCACATTCAGAAAAAAACATATTTTCTACCACAGTCTGATGGATCAGTGGGGCTCCAGCCTGCATACATTAGAAAGGAGAAGCTTGCCTCTGAGCAATAACGATAACCCTCATTTGCTCCAGTGCAGTGGCTATGTGACCAAAGTCGTGGCATCTTCCAAGTGTGAATGTTTGTAGGCTAACTGTGAACATGAGGCAGTGTTGCAGAGAAAGAGCAACACTCCCTGGATGAATAGCACACATACTGAATCCTCTGTACTTTAGACACACACACATACATACACAACCTTCATTATTTCACTCCTCCCACCCAAATACTCTCTCAAGGCCCAGGATGCAGCTTCTATGTTTGTCAGTCAGGCTTTAATTTGAAGCTAAGCCTGTCCATTCCGTAATTTGTTATTGTGTGTTTGTTTATTTTTCGTTGGCTTGCCTTCCCTCACCCATTCCCCCTCTCTGTCAGTCTGGCTTGATTCTTTTATTTGGACAGCTAGGGCTGGGGTCCAGCGCAGTGGAGCTCGCTGGCTTATTCTAATCAAACAGCCTCCAGAAACAGGAGAGGGGTTCTCAGGATATGGACAGGCTTTATCAGGGACAGTCGATTTACCGCTGCTGACCACTGCTTTTCCTTCCCTAATGTTAAAGGGTGAGAAAGTATGAGGAGAGGAAAACAACTGAGGCTTAATATTTAATCTCACTAAAAGTATCCAGAGCTCACAGTACACAATAACAAAATTCAACAGATTGTCAGGCCAAAAGGTTATGTAATAAATCAATATCTAATTAATGAGGAGAGTATAAATCAGTGTAGGTCCTGATTTAATAATCAATAGCGGTATTTCTTACTCCTGGTCATGGCAGAATGCCCCCAAACTGCCCCCAACTCTTTATGGGCTGATACTGCAATTGTAGCTGCTTTGCCAGCTGTGTTAACACAGTGGAGACACAAGAGTTGGTTTTTCACCTTATATCATTCTTACAAAAAAAAATCAAGTTTCAACTAACATGCACTTTTTTTGAGTATACAGTGGATGTGCAAAAAGGACTTCTGTAAACAAGTTGTAGTGTATCTATCCCCACCTCCCCGAATGAAAATTTCTGTCAAAACCTGGTAGTTAAAAAAAAAGTTTCAGCAGCTGCGTCTGAAATGACTGACAACTCCATCAGTTGTCAAAAAAAGCAATTTTTCTATCTTTTTGCTCGCTCTATCACATTCCTCGTCATTTCGGTTATCAGCACCTTACTCCAGCTTATACATTTCTGACTTCAACATTGCAGCCAGAATAACTTCTGTGCCTTTTTCCCAAGCCATAACCATAAAAAGATTACATTCTATGAACACCTCTCTCTCCTGCTGTAGTATCACTCTTCTTGGAAAAAAAAATTAAAATAAAATAAAATCATTGCAGGTGTTGATTCGCCCTGTCTTTGCTTTAACGTTATCTCCTACTATAGGCCGTGAGATGAGTGGCAGGGGTGGCTGTGTAGGTGCTGGAGGAAATAGACTTTTTTATTGATAATTGATATGAACTGATTAGCTGAGAGTGCTGCAGTGGCTATATAAATCCTACTCACAAGCACTGTAGGCCGACACAGTACATGGCCTGTGAGCGTACTGTCAATCTCAGCCAGTGAGTAAATAGTTGAGTTGTGGTTCTTCATGGGTCAGAGGCATCTGTTCAGTAAATGAATAATAAATTGCTATGTTAAACAGAGCTCTGTGCACAGATCTAAGCTACACATATCTCAGATGTCTTCTTCCCCTCCTCCTCTTTTTCCTTTGAATGAAAATGTGGGCCCTGTTTGAATCATGCAACAGCAAGCACAGGGTGGTCTTGAACACACTTACTCTCTCTGTGTGTGTGTGTGTGTGTGTGTGTGTGTGTGTGTGTGTGTGTGTGTGTGTGTGTGTGTGTGTGTGTGTGTGTGTGTGTGTGTGTGTGTGTGTGTGTGTGTGTGTGTGTGTGCGTGCGTGCGTGTGTGTGTGTGTGTGTTTATGCTGTGCCAATCACAGTGCCGCCTGACAACATGAGCTCAACAAATGGAAAAAACACTTCTCCGTGAAATTCTATTGTTGTCTGGAACGTGCAGTGTCGGCTCAACGTGAACACACAGTACCACAAATTAGCAGCCAGGAGGCAGATTGCATGTTTTTTTAACAGTTAATTAAAGTACAAAGATGATAGAAATAAATAATTAAACATGTTGGCTTCTTGGCTGGAGACAAGAGGTGTTGTACAGGAGAAGAGAGTATATTCTAGGACTCACGGAATCTGTTGTGTGTCGTATTATTGTTATTGTTGTACAAAAAGTGTAATTATTTCATGTAGAAAGAAAAGTGTCAACAATTCATGCTATGACACATATTGTAAACATGGGCAATAAAGACCAACACCTCTAAACTTGGACAACCAAATACGTCGTTGGACCATGCACTTTTTAGGCACAAAACTGATTGGTTAGCTTTGGGGAAATAGCATGGTTTGGGTTAAAATTATCACTTTGTTAAAGTTAAAGAAACATTTGGTGTGAGTTAAAGTTACCACTTGCTTAAAGATAGGGGATCTTTGTCGTGTGTATTGTAATTTTTTTTTTTTTTTTTTTAAACTGTCCGACTCAGCGGTCCTGTGGCAAATTCCACTGGTGGATGTATCCTGTCATACAGTCTACCTCTTCCAAATGAGGAAATGTTTCATCTTACATATACATCATATAAACTGCACCACTGCTTTGGGTGCTATGTCATAATTACTATGCCTGCTAGATGGCATCTGTCACTTAAACGTAACTATAGGTCATTTTAGGGGGAAATGACATTAAAACCTATTGTGTCATTTTTCTTTGACGATAGTCTCGTGTGAACACTGAGTGTGTTGCAATCATATCTGAAATTGTATTGTGAGCTTCGTACAGCCATGCTTGTAAACTGTTTGCATTCAAGACAGGTGCACAAAAAAAAACTAGCATTCAAAAGAAGTTGATATTGCCTGGTGAGTCATATTTAATCATTTCCTGCATTTGTGTGTTGTTTTAAAATGGATTAATCCAGGCCAATGATGCTCACAGGATGAACACACTGTACTTGATATCAGTTCATTCAAATTTGTAAAGGTATGTGTAGGTACCCCATCAAAGACTGTATTGGGGATCAAAATGCTCTATTTCAACCCAGGAAACAAATCCCTCTAGATTCACAGAAATATTTTGATCAGAGTTGTACCTTTAATTCCCCAACAACAGATTCTGTCCTTGAGCTTGCAGACATGCACAGTAACTATTCTCTAAGCAGGTTGTCTGCTACCTTGCACATCATTTATCCACAACCATATCAGCCCCCACACACTCCACTCTTACCACTCGTACCCCGGCTGCACAGAAGCATAATGGCCTTTTATCGATTCTTCCTTCTCTCAGCGTCTTTCTTTTCTTTTCTTGCTCTGCTCTCTGCACTGCAATGAGAGGTTGTTAAGATAAGCTGCTGCGTGATGAGGGAGCTATGCCTCTTTTTTTTTTTTTTTTTTTGAGTTGGGCAGCAGGGGGGTGTTTATTTTTCTGTGTGTGTCAAGTCGCTATGTGCCTGGATATACATATGTGTGTTAGTGTGGGTTGTTGTTTTTGTAGCCCGTGTGTGTTTAAGCCAATAAAAAAAAAAACATTTGGTTACATGAGCGTTTATCTGCTGCTGTGTACAACTAGGCTCCATGAATAAGACATGCAGTTCAGCCTTTCATAACCCCAGGAGGGTATTAGGCAGCCAGGCAATGCCCAGTGAGAGGTAGACGAATTTCATGGAAAAAATATGCTTCCTATTGTACCTTATGCGTCACTCCAGCTGTCTCGCTAAATATCACTTAATTTCAGTCAAGAGAGTGTTGTGTTTGCAATCATGTGTATTATCATCTGGGCTCATTCAAAATTCAATTCTTTGTAGCATAAACCCCCCATAATACATGTTATTTGAGTTCATTAAGACCTTTATTTTCAGAGTGTTGTTCCAGTGGTAATGGATCATCAAGTGAATACAGACACTTTTCATCACACGTAGACAGAGAACACACACACACACCACATGTTTTATACTTGGCATCAGAGACTGTACATTCTGTCTTTATTATATAATTATGAACAAATGTGTTCATTGTTCACTGAGGAATCGGGATGAGAGTTGATTTGAAAGTCTCAGATGGTGAGTGTTGGCTTTATGGCATACAATGTTTCATTTGAATCTAGTTTGTGATGAATGTGTTGTCTCTTTCTCTTCAAGTCAGGTTAAGAGAGGGAGGGACGGTACATTTGCCTTAATTTTTCTAAACTCCCAACACACATATTCATTTCATACACCCACAAGTTTAGGGGACATCATTATAAACACTTGAAATGCATTAGATGTGTACCAGCTAAAGTGATTTTGCACCACCTAGAGAATAAAACTAAATAGTTGACTTTTGCTGGAGCACCACCTGCCTCTTCATAACTTTCAGAGACAGATTTTGTTTTGCTTGCGGCAGATCAAACAAATTAACAGACACTTTGAAAAAGATCTGGGATAAAGTGTTGACAGCCATTTCAAATATGTGAATAATATGCTAGCAAAGCTTGGGATCTACCAAGACAGTTTAAAAAGGTGAAGTTCAAGATGAAACATTTCCCTTGAAACCTCAGCTCAGAAAAGCCCAGAACTGGATGGCAATGTTTATTTTGAGAAGATCCTGAATATGTGTCTCAACTAAAGCCATGGTGGACAGGTAATAACAATGCTGTGTCAGGACACCGCTCAGGTTTCTTTCAGCCTTCTCTCACAGATCTTGCTGTGAATAAGAAAGGAGAGAGCCCTGTTTCTGTCACGGTCATGGCCATGCCTCCACTTTATCCCCTAGTGTTTCTCGTTTCCCTTTCCCCTGTGCTCCCCTGTCTGTCTGTCTGTGTGTGTGTGGTTACACTGCACTGGTTAGGCTACTTTTAGGGACAAAGTTCAGACTTAGGGCCAGTTAATTGGGGACAAAAGCTGCACCCTCAGTTGAAAAAAGCCTAATTTGGGCTTTGGGTCAGTGATTAAGGTTATGGTAAGGATTGGGGTTAGGCCAATAGTGGCTATGGTTAGAGTAAGTCTCTTGGAAATAAATATAATTCTATGAAATGTCACCAAACGTGACCATGATCTGCTATGTGTGTTGCTTCAGTCTGTTGTTCCAGCTATTGTGGCAGATCACGTCCGAGGCCACGTTTTGTGAATTCAAAGCTTAGTCTTGTGTTGTTTTTCTTAGATGACCTAACCTTGTCTCCCTGTGCCACAGGATCACTGCATGCCTGCCGGTTTTCCTGCCCACCTTTCTGCCTGCCGACCAGTCACCCTGTTGAACTGTCCACTAGCTTTCAAGCTAGCTTCATTCAGCCACGCTTACATCCCCGTCTTCATTCCTGTCCTGCCCTGATTCGCCAGCCACCAGCTTCCCTCTGACCCACGGCCTTCACCTGCTGACAGACTCATCCTCATGCTCTATCCACTTTTACTCCCTGAGAGCCCAGTCAATAAACCTTTTTTTCATTCATTCCAGCTCTCTGTCCAAGTCGTCCCCCGTCCCCCCGCCCCTTTTTTTCTTTTTTCTTTCCCCCATATTCTTCTTTTTATTTTGGATTGTTGTCTCCTAATTGTTTTTGTGTTCTTTTTTTGTTGTTTTTCTCCTTAAGTTGAGAACATCTCCTGACACCTGACATTATCTGGATTTTTATGGAGTTGTATGTGTGTGCAATAAAATAAAATAAAAATAATAAAAAATAAAAATAAGTGTAGACTATAGACAGCCTGGATGAAATAACCACTGTCAGAGAGAATGTTTGAGAGAGAAGGAAACGAGGCAAGGAGACCTCTTATTAACATACAGTAGGCTTACAATTCATACATCTACATTTGAGCTTTAAATTATTATTTTTTCTCATTTTTATTTTTCTGAAAAGGAGCATTAGGGTAAAGAGACAAAGCAACCAGCGAGGCACCAGTTTTGATGAACAAAGAGCCGTCTGGAGACCAGTTTTACTTTGACTTTCAAAAGGTTTAGGCCTCTTAGTAGTCTTTTATTGAAACTAAGCTGTGATGAGCAGGATCCACTATTAAAGCAAATCCTCAGTACAGCAAACATGCTGAGAGCTCAAGGATTACCAGGCGTTGTCTTAATTGATCTCATTATCTTCTTCCTCCTCCTCTGTAAGGCCTTCCACTCTCTAGTGTAGGGTGTGATATCTCTTGAACGACTGCAATTTGACATAAAGTATTATTGTCACAGTTGTTTTACTTTCACTTGAATTGAGCTCCTGGGAATAGCTGTAAAAAAGACTGAAATGGCTATAGCGTGATCCCACTTCACTATAAATCAGTCATTGATGTAGGTTAAGACTATATTGCAGGAGTACTTTTACTCAAATAAAAGTCTCAGAGGTCCACTTACCAAATTTCCACCACATAAAAAGGTCAAGTAGGTGTGAATTAAATGGTGATATTTCAGCTAAAAACACACTTGAGAGTTACTGCATGTACCTGAAAAGCATTTCTAATACTCCTTGTGTAAGTTCTTAAACATTTACAGAAAATGGTGTTGGATTTTACAGTTATTATGCTCGAGGATTCATATGGCCACTGTTCCATTGCAAATCAGAATTCAGTCTTGAATAAGCCATTTCATTTTATCAACCGGACCTCCTACATCTGACATCAACCTTGATAAGTGTGGTTATACTAGCAGGTGGCTGAATGATGACAGCTGAGGTGTCACTCGAAATCAGTCCTAGTTAAGTTAAGGTTGTGGAGAAATCCCAGTCCGGAGTTCGCCTATTGAATATGTATACTATTTGGGCTATCTATATGTTAAATGTGCAAAAACAATATTATATTGCTAAGGGTTTTGTAGTAAATTGATTGAATATTGAACTGTATTTATTACAATGGAGGTAAATGTGCTGGGATGGTTCTTTTAAGAGCTGATATGTAAAAACTTGTTCATTTCACGGTCAATTTCATAGTGTTCAAACAATTAGTCCTTTAATCAATTGATCAATCAACAGAAAATGTATCAACAATTTTGATCACCTAGTGATTGTAAAAAAAAAAATGTGTAACTGTAAAGATTTCACATACTGTATTTCTCTCTCAGAGATCTCTCTCACTGTCACATACTGTATCACCGTACTATAAATTGGATATATTTTCAGTCAGACAAAACAAGACATGTGAAATCTGTGATAAATACATTTTTCTGCATCACAGATTAATAGCAAAAACAACTTAATAATAGTAATTTTAAAATATGTTACTGGCAGTCCCAATACTTTGCTCAGTATCAGACTGTGAGATACACAAACACTTATGTGCTTTTTGTATAATACCTGTGGCAGTAAATATGACTGCTCATGGCTTCTTGTCATTATGTTTGACTACTTGAACACATTCCAGTGGGAGACATGATATAACAGCCTCAGATGGTGATAGTCAACAACTGCAGAGGATGTGGCCTTCACATAAATGGCATTTTAAATGCAGTTTGTGAGTCTATAAAAACATCAGCAGCCAGGCTTTTGACCACTTGTGTAAGCATGGAAAAATGTTTATGTACATTATGCTACTATACTTATTATAGTATTTACATATTTCTTATATTTTTCTGATCTTTAACCTTATATACTGGACCAACACGTTTCTTAACATAATGGGGTTTAGGCTCAATTAAGTGTTATAGGTCCAATATTACAAAACAGCCTCCCCCTCAGCTGTCAGTGCTACTTTGAAAAACTAAACTAAAACTATGCTGTATCTATGTGAACTCCAGTAGACGTTTTAGTACTACAGTCTTTCCAACAAATGTATTGCTCATACTCCAACTTCTTGTCAATGTTTATGTTTAAGAATCATTTTAAAATGACAGAATTCTTTTTTGTCTTCTTTTTTTGGGGTTTTCTTCCAAGAAGTTACATGAGGACATTATATATAGCTATTTCATCTCTGTGCATTAGGAAGCAGCTCTGGGATATGTTTAGTTCAATGTAGCATAAAACACAGAAAGCTGTGGGAAAGAGCTGACATAGCTCAATTAAATGATGCCAACTGTGATCTCCACAGCTGTCTAATTTACACATTTAGGGTGTGTATTTAACACATGCAGATATTGAAAACATGCTGTTGGATGGTACATTTTTCCTCTTTTGGTGGACACTAGTCATTTAGCCATGGTTCCAAGACTGTACAGTACTGGCATCTATCTCATTTAAGTCCCGACAAGAAAGCAAACAAGCCCAAACATTGGAGTAATCTTTTAATATAATTATTACATTGTTAAATTAAAAAAAGTTCTTTCAGAACTGTTAGTTCATCAGATAGTTGTTAGCAGAAGTCAGCCAATACTGGCTGATGTTGGCTTATTGTAAATCTATTGATATTGGCATATGTTGGCCAAATTGGTATCTGCTTCAAAACTGCAGTAAAAGTCAGGCTCTAGTTGTTAGTTGTCACTAGCATTGTAAGAGCAACACTAATTTGCATCTTTCTAATTTCCTTTGCAGGACACTGAGATCCTCAACACGGCTGTCCTCACTGGGCGTACGATCGCTGTGCCTGTGAAGGTAGTCACAGTAGGAACAGACGGAGCGGTTTCTGATGTAACCGAGTCAGTGGAATGCAAGTCAACAGATGAACAGGTTATCAAGGTTAGTCGGGCACATCTTTATAGTGCTGTGTGGGTGGGTGAGCATAATGAACAAAAGCAGATAATAAGATAAGAATAAAAAATTTAACAACAATTAGCAATCACCTGAGGAAATGCTGCCTTCACTGAACATGCTTTCAGATGCAACATTTCTCTATGCAGTTGTGCTTAAAACAGTTTTTAGGTGTATGTGCTGCCAGTGCCTGGTTATGCAGACCTTCCTCAGCAAATACACAATCATTAAAGAGAATGCACTTCATGGTGGACACACGAAGACACACAAACATAGAAACATTTCTTTCTAGATGACTTTCTTTTTTTCATTGACTATGTGTATGTTTCCATAAGAAAGGGATATAATAGCAATAATGTTTGGTCCACACAGTGGGCAATGAATTGTCTCAGAAAAACCAGAGGAAATCCTGCAGGTTAACATATTACCTTAATTAATTGAAATTTTGTTGTACAGGGTGAAACACTGAAAATATGCACGGAGACTGAGCCCATATAAAATAACAGTTGAAACAGTATAGCTATAAAAGAAATTTAAAAAGAGTGAAAGACAGAAAACAGAAACTATAGAGACCATGCTTGTTATTGACCATCATGTAACCTGACATTTACAGTATTTTGTCTCACTTTCTCCCTGGTAGGTGGTACCAATACAAGACAACAGCAACTAAGAATCATTTCAGACACATTTTGCTGTTTATAGTTATTGTTTGTCATGGGGTGTAGCATGCTGGTACATAACCATTATCTATACATGAATAACTATAATTTTCCACACATTTTATTTGCCTTCAATAATGTTATAATAATGTTATTGCATCACATACATAGTTCGTTATTTCTTGCATTAGAAATGAAGTTGCTTGAAAGCTAACACCAAAATATGGGCTTGCAACTTAATTTCCAAATAGCAATAATACAACTCTGACAAAATAAAAAGGTGAGGAAATGTTCACTGATTGATTTCCTATGTCAATCAAGTTTCAAATCTCTGTAAATTGATTTTCATTGGCTCTCTGAAAGGTGGGCAATTAATCTAAAACCTTATTGAAAGCTCTGGGAAATGTTATGTACAGAAGATTTGTTGTTAATCTAGAAATTACAAAACCACTTGTGTTATCCAGTTAGTTTAGCATAGAATTTAATATCTGTCTTTCAACGTGTCCCCATTGTAATAGGCTGAAGGAAGTGAGGAAAACTGAAGTGAGAGAAGAGAAAAAGAAACAGTTTGTCCTTAATTGTGCGTGTGTGCAAGAGGAACCGAATACTAGTGATGCAAGTTGTGATGAGTGTTTTTTTTGTGTGTGTGTGTAGACAGCGAGTTTCTGTGTATCATACATGCATATCAGAGCGAAAAGAAGAGGCAGATCCCTCGAAGGGTTTAATTATCCACTGAAGTAGTACCACACATTGTGACGCTGACCTCGGTAGCGTACTCCCCTGCCCACCCGTCTGGTTTTGGAACCATAAGTGGTACCCCTCCTCTCTCCACCCTACATTCAAAGGAAACTTAAAATAAAACAATGTTTGATTAGGAAGCATCTCCATCTTCCCTCACTCATTTTCAAAGCATACTGCACCATTATTTCTACAGTATATTTATTGTAGATTTAAACATTAAATGTGTTTTGTGTTGTGTTTTCAAACATATTAAAATTTAAGATAACCTGAGACTTATCACATAAAACTTATGAAGTAAATCTTTTCGCGTTATAACATGATACTGATGCTTTATCCTTATCCGACATGGCAGCAATATGCTTACGAAGCAATTAATCAACTAATCAAGAAAATAATATAATCTGAGCCCAATCAAAGACCAATATGCAGAATAATGACTGACTAACCCTCCCTTACAATTACAGTTTGTCATGAGCTATCTTGTAAAGATATCATTTATCGCAAGAGACTCCTTGGTTAAAAAAAAGTTCTCAATCTATCAGCTTTTTTAATTATTTTTTAAGTTGCACCATTATTTGATATGTGTTGATGAACTTGGTCGAAGTAGTACATGCTTTCAATGTTTTCTTTTTCTATGACAGTTACCTACTCTACTCTTTATCAGGTTTATAAGGCTGAATTCAAACCAAATCAGGCAGTCCAGCAATATGATGCACAGGGCCACAATGGTGTTGTTTGAGGTACTGGTGAGACAATGAAGTCATTGTTGGAGTTAAGATTAATGTATCAGAAATCAGGACGCTGCGCAGTGGTTTGTAAAACTCAGACAGGCGGCAACTGTTTTATCTTTTGTCAGGTAAAAGTATGGGATTCAAATTACAAAGTAATCCACCAAGAATGTGTGCTTGCATGTGTGTGACTGGCCAACACAGCATAATGTTGGGTTGTGTTTCAGGCAAAAATGTAGTCTGGTTCCACTTCTTGCCTGATTGCAGCTGCCTTTTTCTGTTGGTCCCCATTCCCACAGCGTAAACCCAATGCCGAATGAGTTAGTGTGAATGCAGCCTAAGGCACACAGTAGAGACTGTTTTTGATTGGCTACAGAGTCATGACAATGTTTTGTGACAAGGCAAAACAAATATTTTGTTAAAATATTCTCGACTAAAGAGTGAAAAAGAATGATAGGGAAATGTTATTACATTTATTTAATCTAAAAACAACCTTGAAAGCTAGGTATAACAAATCATCCTCTCCAAGGTCTTCATTTCTAAAAAGGGTGATATACTGGAGACAACTAGGAAAATGCAGCAAACACAAGCAAAACAAGAACAGATTTTGATCTTGTTTATACATAAACCACTGAACCTCACACCAGGAAATACTTCACAGATTAGTAAGTGAGAATCATCTAAGAAAAAATATCCCTTATTCTCGGTGCCTTGAATTAAAGCTAAACTTTAATACATACAACTGCAGAAAACTGTCCAACACAGTACTATGTAATTGACAGGAACCCTTCATCAGTTTTTAATCAGGTATCAGTTCAGGCATAAACTCATGCCACATTTTCAATTTTGTGGTCTCCTTATCTGTGTTTGTGCATGTCATTCTGAATAAATTCTGAGCCGACATGATTAACAACGGCAACACAATGGATTGTTTCCATGGAGAAGTGACATTGATTTGTGTGTGGTTTCATGACACATTCATTGGTGATAACAGAAAATACAGAAATAAGTCAAGTGCTACATTTTTGAAGCAGCAAAGAAGATGTCACCTTCCAGATATCTCAATTGAAGCTTTATTGTTATCATCTCCAGTATCTTTCATTACCAAAGATATAGATAGATTGAGAATGTAGAAACAAAACTGGAGACTGAAAGTTGGAGATATTATGAAATAAACTGATTTAAGCATTTGAGTGACAAAGAGAGACATAGAGATAGAAAGACAGAGAGAGATAGAGAAAGAGAGAGAGAGAGAGAGAGAGAGAGAGAGAGAGAGAGAGAAAGAGAGAGAGAGAGAGAGAGAGAGAGAGAGAGAGAGAGAGAGAGAGAGAACAAACAGTGAAAAAAGGAACAAAAATAGAAGTGAGGCTCAAGAAACTCAATGAGGAGTGAAGTGGATTATTTTAGCTCACTCTCTGGATGGTTGCCTTTAGAAACCCTGCACATTAGTGCATGGTGTGTGTGTGGCGTGTTTTAGGGGGTGGATGAAAAAATATATTCATATAAGAATCTCAATTCTTATCTTCTACGATTCCGCATCGATTCACAAATGTCAAAAATCAATTGTCTAAATGTTAGTTAATAACGTGATGTTGAAGAAAAATGTGGTAGACAACTGCAAGGGCAGTGCAGCCCAAGGTCCGTCTATACGCACGCACACACTTGTTATTTTTTCGTTCACCTTCAAAAAAGGCAGCAGTTGCAAGCATTTAATGACTAAGTAATTACTTTTGCGAGATAAACGTGAGCTATATTGTGACTTTCTATACCATCATTCAGACACTCCAGCAGTACCAAACGAGACTGCCTGACCAACACACACTGCAACATTAAACAACTTAAACCAACTCTGAGGAGTAAATAACTCAATCTTCAGTCTGTTTCACCTAAAAAACCTGCATCTGCTCAACACCTTGAACAGCAATGGCTTTTCAGAGGAGCTGCTCTCCACTGCTGGAGACATGACGTCAATAACAACACAGAGGAGCACTCCAGCACCCCCTCATTTTGTTTTTCTCATACAGGCAGGAGACTGTAAGATGCTTTCAAATGAATGAATTCATTAATTAATGCAAGCACACTGACTTTTTTAAATGGAAAGGCTGCAGACCATTCATCTTAAGTGTCAATTATGTTTCATGTTGTATTTCGGTGGAATAACCAAACCATTCACTGGTAAACACTACTGAATGGTTTGGCACACAGTATAATGGGGAAATAATAGTTCATTTGCAAAAACAGATAAAGCCATTCAAAACCGAATAAACAAAGACCTGTTTGATTGATACTCATCAGTTTAAGTATCAAAGCTTTATCTGTTTTTGCAAATTAACTCATGTGTTCCTGCGACCTAATTTTTCAATGAGCACACACCTCACAAATAGACTCATTTACATATGTAATCCATTATCATCAATTCATCACACCATACACATTAACTGTTTAGCACCAACTATGGCAGACAGCTGTAATTATTCAAATGAAGAAACAATCTTTTTTATTATTATTCAATCCATTTATACATGTACACCTAACATGCTGAAATATATAACACTTTTATCGTACACTTTGTCGTGAAAGTGAAGTGACTGTTTGGATTTCCCTAAAGGGATTATGTGCTCTAGATTTAAAAAGAGATTTCTCTTCAGTTAGGCTACACTTTTAAATAAGTTTTAGTCATGTGCCAGCTATAATAACCACTAAAGTATGATTACAGGTATGAGTATACTGTATGCCTTTCTCTCTTCTCCAATGTCTGTATCAGTTTTATATAAAGCATGTAGGGCAGCAGCCAAAGGTTGATTTTACAATTAATCTATTATTCTGTTCGTCTAAAAAGTGCAATTATAATTTCGCTATCTCAAGGTGACATCTTCAAATGTCTTGTTTTGTGTGATCATCAGTCCAAATTTAAGCAGCATTTTTAAAAATAAATTACTATCCAGTAATTGACTAATTTTAGCTCTAGTTTCATGTTTTCAGTTTTTAATCAAGCAAACCTAGTTTGGTGATGTTCACTACTAACACGACTACTCACACTTTAAAGGGTTGGTTCATCATTTTCAAGTAATTGAACCAAGTTTTTCTCACTGTAATCATTCCCCCTATAGTGACCATTAGATCTCATTCAAATCCACTTACAATGTAAGTGATGAAGGACAAAATCCTTCCTTATTTTAGTCCTTATTTTTAGCAAAAATGTATATAAAAATGTATTTAAGATTATGTGAATCTTCAGCTGTCTGAATAAGTGGATATCTTCCACAGTTACAGTTTTTTTAAGAAAAACAAAATCTTCAGTTCTCGACAGACAGTGTTTTCCTGTTCAGCTGCAGTAGGAGGAAACCAAAATCAAGGAATGTGTCACTAAAAAGACTGTAACTTGAAAAACACAGAATTGATTTAACTATTTTAGACGGGTAATAAAGAGAATGATTACAGAAAAAAAAGTAAAAAATGTCAGTCTTGGTTTTTGCATCTGACTATTGTTTTACTTTTTGTGAACCTATCCTTTAAGTTATTCCAGTTGATCCACTAATAATGCTATGCTACATATTATTTTTTGTGGCACTAATGTTGTACACTTATGGATATGGTTGGATTATGAATATTGTTTTTTTTGTCACATTCCACAGATGGCGTGATTATGAACCATCATTTCATTTATGAAACTGATCATTTGAATATAAAAATCCACTTGAAATATTAAACCTTATCTAACTTCAATTTCAGCCTAGGAATCAATCTTTCTGAGGCATAACCTGTTCTCACTATAGGAAGACAGAACAAGTAGGAGGTACAGCAATATTGTAGTAGACCGAGATATAGAGTGAAAGAGTGGGAGAGGAAGAGGAGGAGAGAACTGACAGATACCAAGCTGTCAGTTTGGGTTCCTCTGAGATATGGGCTGGTCTGACATCATTTGAGAATAAAGCTGCCAAGTTTTATGCAAAGAAGTGGAGACAGATGACAGTCTTCTTGTGACTGGTTTGTTATAAGGAAGCAATTGTCAGTATTGTGGGCCATAAACTAAAATTACCAGTTGTGCCAATCAAGCTTGTGATGGTATTTGAGATTGAAATGAATGGAAAAGTAAGTGATTACAAACAAAATTCAATGACAGATTGTTTAATAGATATCGTCCTCAGACTGCACGAGGAACGGAGGGGGAAAAAAGTTTGATGAGGAGATTCTGGTGTTTTGAAGATAATGACAGACATTTTTTGATGTCCGTGCTGTATTATTTTCCTGTGTTGGAGTTACATCTGAGGAATGATTGGAGTTGTGCTTTATCCAGCCAATCATAGTTCAGCTTGAGCTAGTGTTTTGTTCTCTGCTTGGATAAAACAGGTTTGTGTATTTTCTCAGCTCCATCTGTTATGTTGGACCAAAGTCATATTAGTTTTGCACATATTATACTGCATGCACGTGCGCGCACACACACACACACACACACACACCGGCAACTGAGCAGACCTGACACTTGAGATGTTGAAGCAATGCCAAATCTTTCCACCCTCCAGCATCTGAGAAGAGGCTGTTGACTGAAAAACTTCCAACTGGACAAAAGATCCTAAGATAATCCTCCTCAAAGGAATAGTGTCCATGATAAAATATAAAAACATTTCTTTTATTTGAAATCTTATAAAGTATTTAAATACTTAGTCATCAACACCAAATTCTTTCTTTGTCTCTTCATGTCTGTCTCTCTTTTTTCCCCAGATGTCAGATAGATGTGACTATGTTTATGTCAATGGAAAAGAAACAAGAGGAAAGAGCAGGGTGATGCTCAACTTCACCTACAGTTTCCTGAGTGCTCAGCTGGAGATGAGTGTATGGATGCCCCGTCTGCCCTTGCTCATCGACGTGGCCGACCCTGAGCTCAGCCAGATCAAGGGCTGGAGGGTCCCTGTTACTACTGGAAGCAGAAGGTAAGGCCTGTTTATAACCAGGAGCATTTTGCTCCAGCTATTTGCCATCCAAACTTAGTTATAACTTAAATGTTTATTAAATGGAGATGTATACATCAATAAATTAAAACCGGTTGCACATACAAACAACTTAAGCAGAATCATTTGTTACTGTTACTGTCACTACTTACCATTTAGATTGAAGAGTAAAATAGATTCATTTGTATAAATGTGTTACTGCTGTAACTGAACTGGAATTGTCTCCCAATAGGCAGTTATACTGAATAAGAATAAGTAATAATTCTGAGTGTTACAGAGTGTCAACAAAATTCCTGAAGCTGAAAAGGGACAGTGCACGATGATCTGTGTGGCACAATGTGAGTTGTTCAAGACAATTCTAATGAAAATATTTACATTTTTTCCAATATGAATAATACTAATTAAAATAGAAATAACCCTATTAAAACTGAAATAGATGATCAGTGAAGCACACTGACACATTTGCATTTCGTAATAGCTAATATAATTATTATTTACTGTGATCATACAGCAATAACCATGGTGAGGACATAAAGCACTGAAACACAAGTGTGTCTGTAATATATATGCGCTAGTGTTAACCACATGCATCAGAGACAGGATATTAGATTCATGCACAAGTAATACCATGACATGAAAACAGTAATTACATGATGAAGTGGTTGACACATGCACCCTCTTTGTTGGTGGTGAACTCAATATGCTGAATGTAAATATTGCTGGGAATGAAATTTTAGGTTGTGTGCTATGAAATGATATTTCAAGGGAAACTACTGACATTTAACCTTCATGTTCCCACCATGTGTCTACTGTAATACGCTCAAGATATGTCATTCTAATTGGCTCATACTATAACTGATGTTGAACAGCATATGTTTTAAATATAACCATATATATAACATATCATATACATGGAACACCTGCATAGAAAATCTAGTCATTCCAGTGTCATTTTCCATTAACATACACCCCACAGGGGGGCACTCTAACACAAATACCCCTTGCTTTCCTTGCTTGATCATATCAGTCATGTCTGTTTAGTACATCGCTGCATGAAGAGTGCATGTGAAGTGTATATGCGTATTTGTAGGGGGGGGGGGGGGGGGGGGAATACACAAAAATGAAACAAAGAAAGTGCTAATTGATTATGTTTTCTTGGCATAGGTTTTAATCAGTGAGTCCATGCCGCTATTCATTCACATGCACATAAGCGCATAAGCCACCTCATTGCACTCCAGACACCTTGGCTGACCTGTCACTCACAGCTGAAAACATGACCTGACCTCATGTTTCTGTTGCCAGCCACAAATGTCACCTTGGTTTAGATTGTCGTCCCTTCACTGATGTGGAATAAGGGACAGGGAGGGAATGGAGAAGGGAGGTTAGGAACTAAGCCAAACCATTGGGCCACAGCATGTTAACCTGTCAGCCCGTTTTTCTGCCTGACCAGCCATGCCTCATTAAACCTAATGGAAACTGTCACTGTCACTCCCCCCTCAGCCACCTGACTGGTAGACAGAGACAGATGCAGGCAGAGCTCGAAAAAAGAGTAAGAGAATGAAAGGTGAGAGTGAGAGAGTTGAAAAATAGATTACAGGAAAGTCAAGTTAGAAATTGATGTGAGAAATATAGAGAGTATGACTTGCAGCGTAAGAAAGAGAGAGAGAGAGAGAGAGAGAGAGAGAGAGAGAGAGAGAGAGAGAGAGAGAGAGAGAGAGAGAGAGAGAGAGAAAGAGAGAGAGAGAGAGAGAGAGAGAGATAGAGAGACAGAGAGATAGAGAGAGAGATAGAGGGGGAGAAAGAGAGAAAACAACATGACACAAGACAAACAAACCAATATCCAGTGATAGAGAGTGATGGAAGATGAGGAGTGGAAGGATAAGAGTTATGTATGCACCTAATAGCAATAGCAATGTTTCTCTTCAGCATCAATATGGTTGACTCTTTGGAGCAGATCCATGTCCCAAAGCCACATTTTACCCGTCATTGCAGCTCCCACAGCTCAGCCTCGAGAAGAACAAATACAACGCATTGTTGTCTAGTATGATGTATTATATAAACCAGTGCAGTTTGTGTCTACAAGCTCTTCTAATGTGTTTTGGGAAAGTGAGTGGAATCCTGCAACTTTTGTGAACTAAAGTAAATCCAAATGAATCAAGATGTATGACAGACTGCTTGAAAAATACAGAACAGTAAAGGAGAAAAATATCAAATATGCCCTTTAATGCACCCAATTATATCATAATTTAGTGTTTCAGAAACATGTTAATGTTACAACAGTAAAAGTTGTAAAACAGTAGAATTTGTGTCACGTGCCACGCATTAATTTGAATGTATTTTATCTCTTAAAGAAAATACTTCATCTTCTGCTAAATGTTTGGATGTCTTGTCATGTGCACACTAGCCATCTTTCGTAACGCTTTCCATCATGTCCACATTTTTTCATGATAATAGATAGTTTTCTCTTTCGTTCTTCTGCTACCTGTCTTCCCTTGTCTCCATTCTAATGTGGATCTGTTAATGTAACAAAGGGCTTTATATAACTTATGTAGACTTAAACGGGAGGAACCGAAAGGAACAAATGTTTCACAAAATTTCACACCTGGGTTTGCAAACGTTCATTTGTTACAATACATATCTACTGAGATGGCTATATCTGCAAAGTGAATGCCTTGGGCCAAATAAATGGCAGACATACAGCAAAATGTCATTTGCCCTTTTAAAGAAAATGAGAAAGCAAGCAAGGCAGCAGTTTGTCTCTGCAAGCTGTTTTTAATGGATTTTTGAAAACACTGGAAGCCTGTGACTTTCAGGGGGTTGAGAAAAGCTGCAGTAGAACAGACAATGGAAGCTTTGACTGCAGTAAATACATCAGAGGGTTTAGCCTTTATAGGCATTAAAGGTGATAAGAAAAAAAAGGAGCATTACATTGAATTGTGATTGGAAAAAGTTGAATTATGCAGGTGTTCACCTTCAAGGTATCTTTTTTTCTCTAGAGGATTTCTCTAAAATGATCTTAGTAGTATTTCCCGCAGACCTGAAGTGTACTTGTGCTATCTACTCCTCACATAAGTAAATTATCCATGCTTTCTTTCCATTGCTAATCTGCTCCTCTTTCCCTATTGCTTTAGGTATGAGAGGGTCACTGATGACAGGGGCAATGATGATGCAGCAGAGCAAAGAACAGAGAACGCTTGTGTGGCCCAGTATCAGAGCACCAGCCTGCGTGTCCTCACACACTTTGTGGCAGATAACGGAGAAGTTAGAGGTGCTGCGGAGGACGACAGACTAGGCCAGCAGAACTTCCTGCTTGGTAGTGACTGGCAGGTGGAGGTGACACAGCTAGTCAAAGATTCTCTGAGGGTGCAGGACCCAAAGGTTGCCCAGCTGCTGGAAGGCCAAATCATAATAGGACTGAGTGCTGGAACCACCAAACTACAGGTATGTGCATTTTGTGTGTGTTTTTACTCATTTCATAATTAGACTGCATTACATTTTTAACTTCATTATTCATTCTGACATCATGCTCATGTTAGCCGTTTTCTGTTTGGGACGCAGGTATAGTTTGGGCCAACCAATCAGTAGTGACTGACATATCTGTCTTGTTAGCACAATTTCCAGTCAGTACAGAAGTTGTGGTGGCTTGTCATGTCAATCAAAGAAATATGCTGATTTAAAAGTAGTTATTTTTGGGACTTAAAATCACCTGCAAGACTGCATCTCAACAATGCTATTTTTGTTGCAGTTTTTCATTTTTCAATCATTTACCAGTCGTCTGACTGACACTGGAAGATGATGATGTCCCCATTGCCCCCACAAAACTGATTGGCTCACTTGCTTTTTGAACTGGGAAAACAGCCAGATTTACATTGCCTCATTCAGAGGCTGGAGACAGTTTTAGGAAAGTCACAAACAAATTTATCACAGTAGACTATTTTCAATAAAGGATGTATCTTTGTACTGCTAAGAAATAGTTACAACACAATGTTAAATGAACAGAAAGAAGAGTGAAAGGATTTAAAGCTCCACAAATCAATATTTTATATACCAACAAAGTTTTAGCTCATTGTTTTGGTTTTGCAAACTGCACATTTCACTCTCATCAACCATATTTCTTGCATCCACAAGCATCTGTTTTCAGTTCTGGTAAAAATCTACATTTACACAGCACTAAACAGCAGGCAGACAAAGTTTATGAGCATCTAAAAGCCAGCCAGAAACATGACTCTAAATGAATGCTTATGTTTCTCTATGTCTGCTTGATGCCTAAATGGACAGTTCTTTGCAAACATATCAGTCAGAACTTCATAAAAAAACAGAGTCAGCGCCTTTTCAGGTTATTGTTGAGGGACAAAGAGACCAGAAAAATGATCTAATAATATTAATATATGAAGTAGTTAACGTGTAGACAGTAAAACTAGACAAAAATACAAAGAAGGAAGATGTTGGGGAGCAATAGAGAATGTGTATTAAAACAGAACTGGTTTGGCAGTGGAAAGGGAAGGAGTTGCACAAAACAACCAGACTGATTGCAGCATGGCACAAACACTTAAGCCTATCATGTGCTGACAGAGCAACATGCCTCCGTGGCACGTCTAATAAAAGCTTGAACCTCTGTGGTCTCCCCGTGTCTCACTCTCTTTCCTTCACACACACACACACACACACACACACACACACACACACACACACACGCAAACACTCAGAATCCTATTTATCTAATATTGCCACCAGGTTCTTACTTAGGACGACACAAGTGCCCGCTCTGAGTGTAAATCAACATCAATCTGGCATTTACAAGATAGCACAACATGGAACAACACACTATTGAAACAGTGGACTAGAATCATAATTCTTCTCTCTTTATTTATCAGCTGGAGAGCTGTGTGCACTGCAGGAGAGATTGTGTGTGTGATAGAGTGCTGCTTCACTGTTTGGCAGGACATGGTTTAAATTGGTTTAAAGTGACAGAAGAGATGTGAGATCGCTTTTGCATTAAGTTTCATTTTGATGAAATGGAAAATAGAAAAAAATAAAAATGTTTGTGCAGCCATTTGTGATCATTTTACTTAAACTTTATCATCAGGCAGAATTATCTATAGTGGTATGAGGTGTGTAGGGCTCTTTCAGTCATATTTTAAACTGTAGCTCAAATAGATACACTGGAAACACAAACACCAGTGAAACCACATACAGTACACACATTTGGGAAAAACCTCACATGCTGCAGCTTGACCACCAGATATGGATCTGGTCCTGACTGTGACAATCAGTTCATGCCAATTCACTAATGTACTATGTGCATGATTACACTATTGGGAAGGGGATCACATTCACAGAATAATGAGCAAAATAATGTAGTGTTAAACAGCAGCTCTGGAAAAAAAAGACTTAATTTGCAATGCGTCTAATGATCAGTTTTCATGGTTCAGAAAGCATTTGACTGAGTACCTTTTTAAGCCATAGCATAAGGTCATTTTGAGGATGTAGTTTGTGGTTTTTTATTGGATTACATTATTTTATTGGCCTATATCCACAAGAAAAAGAACATTGATTTTGCATTTTGAGAAAAGACGTTGGAACATTTTTTTTCAAGATTGTAAAAAATGACAGCGTAAGCAAACTGGATTATAAGTGGCAAATCATTACAAGTATAATCACTGCATTAAACAAGGAGGTTCTGTAAAGGTACATCAGATTTTAACTTGACTGTTATGTTATTGCATGTCTCTATGAAAATGAGTAAAAAAGTTTCTGATATGCTTTGGATCACTATCAAAAGTGCAGCTTTATCTAGATCTCACTTAGTGAATTATAATTGCAATTACCTATAATAAGTAAGCATATATCCCCCTTAAAATGCTAATTATGTAACAGAACATAAAGGTTAATTCTCCCACTGAATGCAGTCATGATTTGCGAGGTAATGTTTCAACTGTTTAATTAACAATTTGTACTCAAAATGTCATTTATGTTTTATGTCTAGTCTTTGGTGTGGTGCTCAGGTGGGGTGTGGAAAGGTTAAATCATTCTGAATGAAAACATGTTCTTGATTTAAGACAAAGCTTTTGGGTCTAATCCAAAGAAATAATGTAAACACGTACAAAGCAAAGCAGGAAATCAGCTCAATGAAGCACTGGTGTTACGTGTTTGAGTGGCTGATACCTCACTTTGGTACATAACTCATTTAAATAACGCTATTTCCTGTGACCTTTACTCACCTAGCATTTCATTCAGGGTTGTTGTTAGGGTAAAGCTACATTCCACCCTTTCTTAGCAACTCAACCACACAATTAAAACATACAGCAATATCAATGCAGGTATAGATTGGTTTTCCAGCAAAATATGTGCAAGCTAGGTTCTCACTACAATAATTAGCAAAGCACAAATGATGATGGTTTTGTATGTTCTAATATGTTCTAATATATGAAGTATTTGTTGTTATATGGGAACCCATTAGGAAAATACAATACAGTCAAGGTATCATAAGGTATTTTTATATGTAACATTTTCCAAAGCAAATAAATTGAATGTCTAGTATCTTTCTACTTGCCAGTTGCATCCAGTGGTTTCTATTCCTTTACTGTAGGTGTATTATACTACTGTCAATATACTTTTTTATCTGTTTCAGTGTTATCTTAGTCTTGAGTGGTTATGCAGTACAAACTGCGAACTGATTTCAGCAGTCTACTGCTTACTTATTGTGAGTTCATGTGTGATGAGAGTTGGCTGCCGAACAGCATTGCATTCATGAGAAATGCTGCCAAAAGTCAAACCCAGAAGGCACACAATGAGCAAATATAGACACTGTGAAAAGAATAATGTGAAGTTGAGAGTTACGTCATTAAAAAAAAAGAGTAAGGAAAGAGTCCAGTCTTTTTTCCACAATCACTGTCAATCATCCAAAAAAAATGTGGCTAATATATGTCAGGGTTTCTTCAGGCCTTAACTACATATTGTATTAAGAGTTTTATTTTGATCCAACTGTTAAAAACTATGATTGAGGACTTGAATTTGACATTTAAATGGAAGCCAATAATTTCAAAAGGCTATTGGAGGTATTATAGTGTATCACAGTGGACATAAAATTGGAAATTCCATCATTAATATACTGTGCTGCAAATTTAATGGTATATCGGGAGTAAGAAATGAATCTTTTCAAGCATCCTCATTCTGACATGTCATGAATAGACTGGAAAGGAAAACACATTTTGCTATTAACCTTTGCTAAAGTGTCAGAATGATGAGTCATAGAGACATGGTCTGGGAAACTCTCAACTTTATGTAATATTGTTGCACCAGAGTAAAACCAGGAGTAAATGGAATTTTCTGGGGTCAGGTAGTGAGAACCCTCTGAGATTTGGACAGAAGTCATACAAGACAAGACTTGGACAGCTTTGAATAAAAGGAGAAGCCTGGAAGGGCTGCCTAATTGCCCCCTAGGGGTGGAAGGAAGCAACTTGTAAACTGAGCAACTGGTGTGAGGAAGGGACTTGATGTGGAAGTTTGTGGGTGGATCTCACAACTATGGATTTAGGCCAAAGGATGGACCTGCAATCTTTGCAATAGGATGGAGGAGGGAAACGACGTCTCTGAAAATTGGACAAAGGAATCTGATAAAGGGGAGCAGAACGAATCTGACTACTTGCACAAAATCAAGCAAAGGAGCCTTGACATCTCTGAGAGGAGGGCAGTAGAAAGTCTGGACATTGTTAGTATGTAGTCAGGGTTAGGTTGAGGAGAGTGTTGATCTCTGAGGATACAAAAAAACACTCCTGGCATCTTGTGGCGACTTTTGCATAAGGGTTTATAGATTTCACATCCTGGTCTCTTTAGAAGAGAAAGATAGAGTGTCTTTGCTTGTTTGCATTTCAGTAGCTTACATTCCTACTTAGTAAAGCATGAACAGCAGCATCTTTTGATTCAGTTTGATTTGATTTTAAGAGAAGGTAGTATTTCTTCACTTAATGATACAAATCAAAGCATCCAAAGGTGGAAATGAAGCAAGTATGATGGTGGTAGTTTCAGAATACCCTTAAGCTGCCTGAAGTACATCTGCCAACTTTAACTGCTAACTGTCTGCAGCCAGACTCTGACATAATTTAATTTCAACCAGTGATTTTGCCTATATATCATTTTTAACAAGTTTTCGGATGAACAACATTTTGTTATTTTTCTTTCTGTTAATGTGTACAGAACAACTTCAGATTTCAAGGAAATCTGCATGCGTACCCAGTTTGGTGTTAATATATCAGCTTCACAATCACCACTAGTCTGCCCTTTTAACCTTTGCCCTCAACTAGGAAGTAGGGTTATGACATATTGCCTATCTTTTGATAACATGCTGATTTTAGCTGTGTTTATCATGCAAAAGTGTCAGATGGAGTAAAATGGAAAATGAAAAGACGTAAACCAGAGGAAAGAAAACAGAGAAAAGGGTCTGTACAAATGAGGCAGTGATTGGTGTTGACAGTTCATTATGGCTGGTAACTGTGGCCGCGCGGGGGCAGCTGCAGGAGAAACTGGAGCCCTAATTGGAGACGATGGGAGGGATTCTCATCTCATAACAATATCAGAACTATTTACATGCTTCTCCTCACCTCTGGCATCTCACTGATGTAGAGAATGTGTTAGTAGGGTGAGGATAGTATGTTTGCCTGTGTGTTTAGGAGCTTTTCTAGATCATATTTTGTGTTTGTATATTCAGTATAATCACATTGTTGCTTTATCTGGGTAGAGATTTTGCTATGTGCTCTCCGTTGCTTAATAATAGAGTTTAGCATCCGGAAGACGCAAAGTTTTTCTTTCTTTTTTTTTTTTTAGTTTTTGTTTCATTTACATACAATTCTTTTTACTCAGTGCCCAAACAAGATTAGTTATAAAGTGATACATGACAGAAAGCAAATGTATTGTTGTGTTTTCTTTAAGACATTTTACGGTACTCAACTATAAAGGGACACTCCATTTAAGCTGTTGGAGTTATGTGTGCGACACCATCTGTTTTGATAAAAGTTTATTATGTTTTGCCAACCACTGGAACCAAGTGAGTGTGACTAAATTAAAAGTACTAAAAAGGCCTTTCTTGACAAAACGCCTTTAGAGTTCAGGCTCTGTCTAACAGGGCTCCAGGCTTGGACATCTTATCATTTACAATGACATCATTGTTAACAACAGCCACGAGCAAATTAGCTCTTCCTCTTCATACACAATAACAATGTCATCTCAGATCTTCATGAACTACCGTGAGTAGCAAGTGTTTGTGTGTGTTGCAGGTGCTGTCCCCTTTGACAGCATTGGTCCTGGCTGAAAGGAGCATCAGGGTGGTGGATGATAAAGTGAGTGTGACAGAGCTGGGGGTGCAGTTGGTATCTGGACTCTCTCTGTCCCTGCAGCTCAGCCCGGGAAGCAACAGGGCCATTGTGGCCACTGCAACCACACAGGAAGTCATTGAATCGCTCAAGCAGGTACAAGTCCAAAACATCAAAATATCTTGCACCATATTAGAATATGAATCATTTTTTTAATGTATGAAAACATTGCTGTGCATTGTGTTTGGCTAATAAGTTCAGGGTTGGATCAGGGTTATTATGGAGTCTATGATATTCATTGTAATGTTTCTTTTTGTAATTAATTCAGTCTTGATATAGTAAAGGCATCTCTTTGATTTGCATATACAACTACTGAACAGCTCTGTTATTCCTGTAATTATGATTTCAAATGGAAGAAGGCTACTCTCCCTTGAGGAGAAAAGAATATTTGGCTTTCAAGAGAATAGTCTCATATCCACTGTACAAAATTGTCTCCTTTATACTGTAATTAAGGCTCACTTTTGCCTGTATCATATTCCTCTGTTTTGTTTTCCAGTCATTTTATGCATTAGGAGGAAATGGGCAGAAAACTGTTTTTGGAGTTATTTTCAGGGTTGTTTGCATACTGGGTTACTTCCGCTGTATGCTGATTTCTGTTTGTCTATGTATCTATTTTCTTAGGAGTCCCTCATCAGTGCTTGGCTCCAGTTCAGTGATGGCTCCATGACTCCCCTAGATAACTACAACCCTGCCCATTTTAGTCTGTCAGCCACCTCTTTGGATGAGCAGGTGGTGGCGGTGCAGCGCAGTGCATCATGGAAGTGGCCCATCATTGTTTCCAAGGGAGAGGGTCAAGGTTTGCTTGTGCGTGTTGAAATGAGCCCATCAGAGGTGTGCCAGAAAGGAAAACGGCGCACTGTCTTAGCCACTGGAATGGCAAACATACAGGTACGGTTTGGTCAGCCAGAGGAGCAATACAGACAAGCAGGAGACCGGAGAACACGGCCTGATCCTCCTTATTACGGTGGATCTATCTCTGACATGGAAACCGGGTTAATCAACCGTGGAGCCACTACCATCAGGGGTCATGTCCCAGTCAGACCTAATGGGGGCCGTCTGTCAGCAGACAGCGGGGCAAGGGTCCCAAACGAATTCTCTGAATATCCAGACCAGGCTGAGCTGCCTCGGAGCCGCAGCACTGATGAGGACTTGTTACCATCACGACGAGGCCTGACAGACCTGGAAATTGGTATGTATGCCCTGCTGGGAGTCTTCTGCCTGGCTATACTGGTTTTTCTCATTAACTGCATCTCTTACGCATATAAGTACCGCACCAAGCACCTGTCCATGGAGGCCCCAGAGGCAATGCCCCATGCCCACGACTGGGTTTGGCTAGGCCAAGACGAGGGCCTGTGTCTGCAGCAACAGCAGCAGGACGAGCTGGGAGGTACGCTTGAGGAAGGTAGTCAACTATTAAATGGAGGCCTCCAGCGTGGTAACACTGGTGTTGGAGGATGTAGCTCAAGTGGGAGGGATCACAGGAATGAGTCACTTAACTCACCAACCACCAAGAGGAAGAGGGTGAAGTTCACCACCTTTTCTAATGTCAAGTCCAGTAATGGATGTCCTGTTCTCAGCCCATTAGCACTAGTGCAGACCAGTGAGATAAAATGGGTATGTCCGGACATTGAGCTTGGGGACTCAAAGGATCTTAGGAACTACATGGACAAGCTGAATGAGAATGCAATTAAGAACATTGCATAGGGAGTACGGGGTATTTTCAACAAACTAAAGAGAAACTCACCCGAATGCCTTCAGAATAAGGAGGGTTGGAGGGAGGCAATGAAAGAGGAAAATAATAAAGGGTGCAGGAAACAGACTCGGGCTGTTATTAAACTGCACCTCACCATAGCAACCGGATAATGCATTCAGTCTCTATTGTTTTCATGACAGTACTCAAAAATGGTTGAGGAAGGAACTTTCGAGAAATGATTTGCCATGACACCACCGCATAGTTATAAAGGGGGACAAGTGAACTTGATATTGTTGCTTAACTTAAATGTATGTTCTATGTCTTTAATTGAGGATCAGTTTTCTATTCTATGCGCCATGTACTTAGTTTTATGTTTGTATGTTATGTTTCTTTTTAAACCATCATGTTTTAATGTCGTATTTGTTGTACCCTTTGCGCTTTGTCGCTTTTTTTTATATATATAGTTGCTGTATGCCCTGTACCGCAAGTCAGCAATTATGGATTCTAAGAGAGAAGAGCTGAAAGCAATTTTGTATTGTACGTATATAAATGCAGAGTTTGATTTGGAGGTATTATATGTATAGTAACATTTTGTAAGGTGCTGTTTGGTTATGTTTTGTTTTGTCTCCAGAAACCAGATCCATGCATGATGTTATTAAAGAGGAGGCGTTTGCATTTGGTCTGGTAGCTGAAATGAAAGTGTATAGATAATGAATACCAATACCTCTGGAGACATGTCAGTTTAGTATGATGACATTCATTCTTTGTGGAGGTGAGTTTTGGGTTGGTTTCAGTTGATATTAGTTTTCAAAGTTTTGTTAGCCCCATTTTCCCTCCTTATGTTAATATTATTTATATAATTATTTATACCCCATGTGATTCAGTTGCATACTTTACATAAAGTAGACTTTTTACACTACTTTAAATCCAAACAGTCTGATACTGCTCAACACAAAAATACTGATAACCATCAAGAGTATCAATAGACAATCACATAAATAATATATGACTCAACCCTTTCATTTATAATGTTCCACAAAAGTCTGTCCAGTTTACAGTTTGTGTGACCTGAATTAGGTGGAGATCTGTAAACTCACTTCATTTCTTAAACTACTGTATATGACATTTTGGATCTCAGAAAAAAAAGACTCATGACAGTGAATGAACGAATGATCATGGACTGTGAAATCTGACTTGTTTACACCTTTTGTCATATGTCAGTATTAGTCAAGTCCATCCTTTTCTATCTCTGTTTTAAATTGGCTGCTGGACTAATTAAAACTGAAGGTGATTCTTCTCCAATATGCTGCTGTGTGATTCATTGGTCTGACTGTTATATTCTATCCCCAGTCTGTCTAGTTTTACTTATCAGACTGGTTTATGTGAGTACACAGACAGTGGTTTCATCAAATGTCAAAATGAAGTGCCTATTGTTGTTGACAGTCATTGCAGCTGCCAGCTGAAGCAGGAAAGATAAGTAATCTTGTGCCTATCATCCACCATTCTAAACAAGCTAGCACATTCAGACATTCATGTCGTTTCTCTACCTACTGTAATATGCTAGTGTTTAGTATTTATTGCACAAGAAAAAAAGGGCAAATTGTATAGTTTTTTATCATTTGTTTTTTAAACCATACAGGCAATCATTTACAATTTTGTTGTACTCGACAGGGTGATTTGAATGAGATAAAAACGAAACCTAAGGGCAGAGGAAAGTGTCATACACATTTGTTACAAAAGTTCACCCAAGTTTGTACTTATTTAAGTAAAAGAAGTTGTCTTTAGGGCTGTGATGGTATTGTGATAACACAGTTATTGTCAGAGCCGTAGTTGTCATCACAGATACTAAAATGATAATTAATGAGCATCTAGGGATTAAAAGGGGCTTTGAGTTAGAAAGAGAAACTTACCTGAGTATAGGAGGACAAATGAATAACTATTAAAAAGCAATGCTGTATCCACTAAGTGTAAGGACATTCCTATCATCTGCATTAAGCACCATGTAATAATATCTCTGAATATGATTTTTCTTTTATCATAATCTACTTTTTAAAAGGATCTAGGCCAAGCACCACAGCCCTGAAACCCTCTCAGACAATTAGTCTTTTTCCACAAGATCACAGACATGCTCCCCTTTCTCAAAGGGCAAACTAATTAGAGATTACTTATTACATGTTAATGTGGCATTTCCTATGCAATTTGTCTTGCCAATTTACTGTACCTATGAATCTAGTCACATATCATTTGCACCGTAATTAAAGTAAACCCAAGGACCTATGCACTGGATATGTTTCCAGATTACAAGTAAAGATTCAGTACTGGTCAAACGATAAATCAATCTGCAAACAACTACATCTTTCTATCAATGATTAAAAACTGAAACCCTGGTGGTACTCTGCATTAATTGCAAGTGGTGTTTCTGCCCAATATCTGAAAGATCTAGTTAAAGCTGAGAGTGTTAGTGACCCAGGACAATTCTGTCAGCTTCTGTCAACTTACTGTTAGTAAGCCCGTGACCCTTCTGCCATTTCCCTAACTATGTCTTCTTGTTACCCTGAAGACTGTTGCACAGATGGTTCTCTCTTCTCTCTCTTTGCAGATCAAGTGCCACAGCTTGTTTCCTCCAGCATGATCCACAATTGCCCTTATGCCCCTCTTTACTCCTGCAGACTACTGCTAACTGTCTAGTCCTTTTTTTGTCAACTCCTTTCTCTGTGTCCATCTGTAGTCATTCACTTATTCATCTTTTTCAAAAAATCGAACCTTGATGCCTTTAATGTCAAGGAGTACATTGCTTTTCTTTATTTGTGTCTAAAAATATTGGTCTTTTACTAACATTTCAATGGACATTCTTATCACAGACAACCACAAACAGCTAACTCTGTTTCATTGAGACTTTTCTCGTTGCCACTGAGGCATTCCAAATTGCTACAGCTGCCTTTCACTCCTCAGTCTTAACCCTCTTAGAATTTTGCCTGTGTCCTCGACACTGAACTGCCAGGTACTCCTCATGCTGACACAGGGATCTCTCAGTTTACACTCACTCTCTCTAACTAACTGACACTCTTGTCAGCTATAATGGAATGGACCCATGTCACCATTACGAACCATCTCCACTGACATTCACTATCTGATACATCACTAGTTATCCCTTTTCACAAATGTTCTCACCATTGCTATGACAACAACCCTTAGCACAACCTTCCATCCTCTACTTTTCTCTCCCATTTCTTTCCTTTGACGTACAGGTTGGAACGGGCATCACCAATTACTTTGCTCATGTCAGCAGGACCTACCAACCCAGCACCTGAAAAACAGCCTCTCTATCACTGCTGACAAAACTGTGCTGAATCGCAAATTGACACTAAGTGGCGAAATATATAGTGTGACTCTAGACAGCTGGCCTTCATCCAGGGTCAACACTGTGCACATTATCTGATCCTGTAGTTTTGCTCTCTACAAACATGTATCTCAAAGTGAGGTCTGGGAAACCCCAAATAGGAATAATTAGAAAAGGTAAAATATATTTCTATTTTGGCTGGAGATTTGGCAGCACACAAGAATAACTATTTCAATAATAGATTTCTTTATAGAGAGTTACACAGATGAAAACTCCCGTTGAGAATCTGTGGTCGACTGGTTTGTTCAAAACAGGAAGAAAAAAAATCTTTCAAAACCCTATTTACAATAGAGCTGCAACCACTTATTTAAATTACTTATGTATAATAACACAGTATGTAGGGCTGTAACTAACAATTATTTTAATTATTCTATATTGATTTATTAGTTATTATCACATTATATTCATTTGAGAGGCTGAAACCCAATAATTCTGCATTATTTTTCTTTGACAATTGTGGTAAATGAGCTGTTTATTATCATCAAATAGTTGTCAATAAAATTCATCAACTATTTTATTAATCAAATAATCATTGAGGCTCTATATCTATCCATATTTGTTTCTCAATTCATCACCCAGAACATTATGATCAAAGCCACAAATTACATATTTAGATTATTTGTTTTGTCTAACCAACACACCTAAACCACCTAGGTCCATTTACATTGAAATGAAACAAAAAAAGACACACATTTTCACAATTGAGAAGCCAAATGTGACACCTTTGGGATTTTTGTTTGATAAAAGACCTAAACAATTAATCAGTTATCAAAAAGACTGCTGAATAATTTCTTAGCCCACTGGCTACATCATTAATTGGCTGACTGTTTAAATTTTTCACTGAAAATACTTATTCACTAAAAAAATGTATTAAAACTGGTCATCATTAGGAATGTGCAATGGTGGTCTGTGTTTCCAGAACCATTATGCTAAATGAAAACAAAGAGCATATTTTAGAAAATGCCTCTCCTTTTCAAACCCACAGACCAATTTCTTTATATTCTGCTGTGTTTATCAATGTGTAAAATTTAACTGCTGCCTGTATTCAAGCGTATTTGCACACATGTGGAACATCACAATGAAGTATTGTTGTTCTGTTCATTAATTTAAGCCAAATATATCTTGGAAGCAGAGTGGATCGCTCTAAAAGGTATGAGAGATATGAAGGTCTGCAGGACCTCTGAGTTACTATTGTTCATGTGTGTGTGTGTGTACACTGGCCAGTGTGTGTTACTGTTGGCACACTGCATGCTTGTTTGTCATTGGGTGGGTGTAGATAAACTGAGAAGAATTAACCTGTGTGTGAGAGAGTGCATGTATGTGCATGTGTGTAAGTGTCAATGTGATTTATGGGTTAGACAGTGCAATTAAAGCAGGTTTGAATGTGGTATTGTTTAATTTATTCTGCTAACACTAAAACACTGCTCTGAGGGAGGATGAAGAAGACAGTGAGTGAAAACCAATTTTTTTCAAATGACTTTGACCTGGCTCCTTATACAGTTGTAAACACTTCCACTAGATGGATCAGGTCTTGGAGAATGTCACGATAAGAGACTTGATGCAGCACTGGAAAAACAACGACTAGTTCATTAAGGGAAATGAATCATGGTATTTTTAGCTACATGCAGTTGATCATTGGGAATCCCACTGGTGATGGCCTTATTGAGCTCCAAGTAGAGATGGGGCTGCAGCTGTTAATACAACAACTTCCACTAAACATAGGCACCACTTCTACGCTCTGGAATGTATTTTTTGCCTATTTTATCTCTGATGGTATTTTTGTTTTTAGGTCTGTGTTTTCCAGCATCCTAGGGGGAATGTGTATTCTGGGTCCCTGAAGTGATAATGATGGCTTGCTCGCTGGTTTCTTTGTTCTGCAGCACAATGCCATGCTGACAGGCCAGGCTAAAAGTACTGCTGTTGGAAATAGTTTTTAGAGAGGGAAAGTTCAGGACTCAAGAAAAACAGACAAACATGGCTGCCATTTTACCCACAGCATACTTGAGTGGATGCCATTGTTGCTCATGTCTTAATGAGTTACTGCTAACTAGTTTAATCAAAGCTAATCTAGAAAAGTTAATTGAAAGAAAAACATTTTTCAATTATGTATTCATCCACATGTTGATCTAAACACAGACTGTTGGAAGTTGACAATCACCAGTAACACAGAAAGAGTTCACTGGTACAGTTTTCTGTTTTTAACCTTCTCTTCTCCAAAAGAATCGCAGAGAAAAGAAGAAATGACCATAAAATAACTGAAAAGCTTGTGTAGCATAACCTAAGCATCCCAAAGCCAATTCATACTTCCATTATTATTATTTGTTTTGATGTGCAGAAAAACAAAAAAACATCTGTCATTTCCTAATTTCCTCTCTTCCTCCCTTATTTCCGTATTCATTTCTTCTTTACTTAATACTTTCCTTCCTTCCTTAATTCTTCATTTCATTATTTGCTTAATATACTTACGTCTTTCCCTATTTCTATCCCTCATTTTATCTTCTTATTGCCTTCCTCCTTTGTTGACTTCCTTGCTTATTTCCTTATTTCTATATTTTCTTACTTCCCTCATTATTTCATAACTTACTTCATTATCTCCTTATTTCCATTTTTTCTTCTATACTTATTTTATTTTATTATATTATATATATTATGTTATTATTATTATTATATTATTTTATTGCCTTCCTTCCTCGTTTCCTTCCTCCCTTTCTTACTTATTTCCTTACTTCCTCCTCTATTTACTAAATGCTCTTCTCCCTTTCTCCATTTCTTTATTTCCTTACTTCCATTTCCATTTCCTATTTCCTTTTAGCCTTCCTTCTTTCCTTTCTTCCTTAGTCATTCCTTCCCTCCTTCCCCTCCATTCCTTATTTCTATGGTTCCTTCTTTATTTCCTTATTTCCCTCCTTATTTCCTTATTTCCTTTCCTCCTTCCTTCCAACACCAGCCAACACAGAGTCGCACCGCTGCATGCGTCATCAAAATGCGAAGCATGGAGGCAAAAACAAATGAAGGCAGCAGTGTCATTACCCGATGTGAGTCACACATGCGCAGTTGAGTCCGCCAAGGTCCGCCATATTGGACAGTTATGTACGGCAACTCCGCTTGGAAAAAACACATTATTCACCCGACTCAATTGCGAATCGTGAGACACATGAACTTTTGAGTGCTTATTACATCTCTAAGGTTATAGTTTATCTTGTATTATAAATATTGTTTTGTGAGCTGCAGCACTGTGACAAGAGTTATTTCTGTGTTTCCTCATGTTTTATGTGTATAATGTTAATCTAACAGCAGCAGTAGTGTTGTCGTAGTAACTGCAGGGCTCCAGCAGAGGGAGTGTAGAGCTGTCAGTCATTACACACGTGACCAGAGGAAAGTTTGTGTGTCTGTGTATTTTTCACATTAATACTCATAAATACTTCCTTTAAGGGCTTTTTTAAAAAAAATATGTAGAGTTTATGTAAAAAGAAAAAAGTCGCAGTCATTTTTAACCTAAATTTCTGTCTGCATTCTGTTTTGGGTCAGCACAACTCCGCAGTAGAAATTATTGGAGATTTCTTTAAAGGTTTATTGTGTAGAATCTAGCAGAATGGTCTTGGCAGAAACTGAATATAACATTCATTCAAGTATGTTTTCATTAATGTATATTCACATGAAAATAACAATTGTTGTGTTTTCATGACCTTCCATTACATCTTCCATAGAGACCACCATGTTAGTAGCCTAGAATGGGCAAACCAAACGCTATTTTTAGAAAGAGCATCAAGTTTTTCATCCACTGTACGTTCTCCTGCACACTTGGAAGGGGGGGGGGTATTCAGTTGGTTGCAATATGCAATTGAACCTATAGATGCCACCAAAACATACACACTCGTCCTTTAGAGTCACATTCCACACCCATGACAAATTTTGCTTTGGACTCCATTCGAATGTAATGCATTTTTATATGTTTTTGATGTTCTTTTAATAAGAGATGCTGTGTGGTTTACAACAGCCTTGTGTAACCACATAATAACATTGCCACTACTACCACCACCGATAATAATAATAATAATAATAATAAGAAGAAGAAGAAGAAGAAGAAGAAGAAGAAGAAGAAGAAGAAGAAGAAGAAGAAGAAGAAGAAGAAGAAGAAGAAGAAGAAGAAGAAGAAGAAGAAGAAGAAGAAGAAGAAGAAGAAGAAGAAGAAGAAGAAGAAGAAGAAGAAGAAGAAGAAGAAGAAGAAGAAGAAGAAGAAGAAGAAGAATATTCAATAGAAAAAAGAGCTCTGGTATTACTTTGGCAGATATCCAAATTCAGATATCAAATTCGGCCAATCCTGCTTTTTAAAGGCAGCAGACATATTCTTTAGATTAAAATTATTTGATGAAGTTTGGTTCTTTATCAAACCTGTCACTTTTCTCCTGTCTGCCATGTCTCTCTCTAACACCACTGCCAGTTATTTTTACAAAAAATGAAGATTTTTAGGTACGCCAAGTGGTTCATTGTAATGTATCATACATTATGAAAAGCATTGTTTTAATTTATACCTTGCAAAATGAGCTCATAGATCACAGTGTTCCAGCCGCTCTATATGCAGAGTCATCACAATTGGCACCTGGTGGCAACTGTTATCAGCACTGATGATCCATTGCCTTTACTTAGAACTTTTATTCTAAATTGTGCAAAGAGTTATCGCTGCAAAACATTTGTTGATTAAAAAAATACCTTCCTATGGATGCTGAAAAACTTTGTAATGTTTTGGGTGGTGTTCAACTGTAATAAAAAAAAATATTAGCAATGCATATAATTGGAGTGTAATTCATGCAAAGCAGCATCATAGATAAAAAAAAAGTTTAAAAAAAAAAAAGCTCACCTAAACAGGGGCATAGTTTGCCCTATTATCTCCCATTTGTGGCATGCGGTCACATATCTATCTATAATAAATAGACCCTATACAAAGGATTCATAGCCTGGATACATGATGGTTAAAACAAATAAATTGCCAGCAGGTAACCAAAGTAAAATGACACAAGGCTACTTTCACCATATATTGTGTGTCCAATATTCTTCACTGTTGTGCATGTGTGCATGCCTGTTTTTTTATAGAGGCCGGGATAGATTATAGATAATATTGGCTGTGCTTACCCAGTATGAGAACTATTGAATAAACAATGGCAGCAGGAGAAAGCACACAGACACACACACACACACACACAGACACAGACACAGACACAGACACACACACACACACACACACACACACACACACACACATTTTTGCAGTTCGGTATCAGCACTCTAGGGGAGAGCATATGTTTAGGCTTCGTTTCTAACAAGAGGCTTCAGTGGCAGGAAAATATATTTTCTGTAATTACAGTATGTGAAAAGAGAAATGTCAGTGCGCTGTCTTCAAACAGAAACCTTTGTTGGAATACTCAAATATTTCCATAGTGCAGGGTTCATACAACAGTGTATTGTAGCAACAGTATTGCCCAACACTAAGAATTTATTTGGAGCACCCAAACAAGTTACAAGGACAAGTAACAGTTTAACAATAGCAGGTACCAGAAAAAAGGAGATATCACAAACAACATATTCAATGACTGAAATGTATTTCCACATAACACACACAAGCTGTCACAAAAAATACCTTTCTTTTCAAGACTCAGTGTTTACATTTTTGTTTACACACATTCTTTATATAGTAAATGTTTACACTTCAGTTAAGAAAGAATGAGCAGCAAGAATTACTGTAGATACACAGGAGATTGTGACCACCACAGTTGCTGAGATTTAATATGTACACCTGTACACATTCACAACAACACTTCTTTAAAAAGTGAAAGCTCATCAGATATTGCTGTTATGTATTAAAAAGACCACACCATGGCCCCTGCAATAATGTGTTGACAATGACAGATATCACAACAACCCCATGCAATACTTGTTTAAGTCTACAGTTTACAGTTCACTGAATTACGGTTCAAACTATAAATCCTTCTTATTGCTCCCAAAAATGTTCAAGCCAACAATAATGATACAGACAAAGAATGTTTCCCCTTTTCTTTTTTCTTTGGATTGAACCATTTATCAATCAATTTCAACATGACTGGTAGATAAAAAAACTGAATTTGATCTCTATACTTCTGCATCATGCAGGAAACAGAAGAAGTAGAGCAGCCTTAAAGGTTAAAAGTCATTAATAAAAAAATATAGGCCTGGAGAAAATTGCATGAGCATCAGATACATCACAGAGTTTAAAAAAAACCAAAAAAAACACAGGGTTACATGATGGATTATATACAACAGGATATATAGTATATCTACCAATAACATTTAAAATATTGTCTTTCTTTCCTTTATTTGGTGAGTTATGCAGGTAGAAAAACTTTGGGAAACCAGGATGGAAGTACATACAGTGGAACATATAGACAGGACCCAGGAAGAAGGTTTAGGTGTGCTTTCCTCTCACAGCACACAGTGTGGCTTCTCAAGGTTCAGAGTGTCTTCTACAGATCTTCACTTAGCAACATTATAAAATAATTATGATATATTATTCTTCTTCATCAACAACATTGCATGGGGGTGGACAATTTAATGAAGTATACCATGAAACGATAGAAGGGATTACAAGGGATAATATTACTTTGTGCATCAGTTGGATGATTTCTTGATTCATCAGAATTCACTGTATTAGGCATTATTTTGACAATTAATCCAATAGTCATTTTAGCTTTAACATTTCTGAAAATGGTAAAAATATCAATCACTGTTTCTCAAAGCCTGTTTTTCATAAAGGACTTTAGAAACCAGAAACCATTCATAAACTGAAGTCAGGGAATTTGGGCTTTTTTCTTAAAAACTGACTGACAGATTGGTTAATCAATAATTAACTAATCATTGCAGCTCTAATCGATATCACCCACGCCTAATTGTATACATTAAAATGTTATTATTTCTTGGGTCAAGCACCTGTAAACACACATGCAGGCCACAGTGCAAAAAAAAACAACGTATTACAACATGTATGAACAATCAATCCAAACTACTGGAAATTGGTGAATCACTATACCGGATTATTTCTTACCGATTTACCACGTGCCTACAGGCCGGCACTTTACCTATCATTCCGTTGTGACAACCTCTGCCTCTTGCTTTTTAACCCCACCCATTAGTATGTCTCTTAACATGAAACCAAGGGAGAAAGGGGCTCTATATTTAATGTGCTGTAATAAGGAATCAGATGATTGGTGTCAGAGGATGGGAGGCCCCCGCAATGTCAAGCCTATTTTCACTTCATCTCAGCCCAGCGATTTATCAAATTACAGCCTGTTTCAAAGAGCTGACAGGGGAGATTACCAATAGGTTGAGAAGGAGAGGTGGTTTTTCAGTGAAGATCCTTGTTTTAGCCTGCAATCAGTGAAGCATCCTCTACTCTCACCTATCCAATCCTTCTCACATTTTTTTCTGTTTCTACCTGTCTTACTCCTTGGCTCCCCTTTCTTAAAGGGCTCAATACAAATCCTGAGAGTGTATGTATGTGACACACCTGTGTACGTGTGTGAGTATTGGTGTATGGGATTGTGTCTGCATGTGCAAGTGGATGTGTTCTCTTGTGATTGTGTTTTGGTGAGATGAGATGTAATTTAGGAGAGGTTCTGGCAGCTCCATTATCTGGGTGGTGTCAGCCTGTCTGCCTGTGCACACTTCCTTTCTTTGGGCCCACTCTTCCATTCAAACATTTATTTGCTGCCCTGACATACCCTGTCAAGCCCCTTCTGCCTCTCTGTCAGTGAGCTGGGCTTACTGTACTGCTAACTCTGCAGCTTCCAGTCTGCCTGTAGGATTGTGGGCCTCCTTTTCTAATAGCATTTTGCAACCTTTCTGAAACTAAGTTACTATTTTGTCTTTTTCAAACATGAAACACACCACATAAAAAGTTTAATATCAAGGCAAATTTTCCATGTTCTATTTTTCCAACCACCACCTGTTTCACAAATAGGGTTTTAATCCCTCTAAGTGTGAGTAAGGTCTCTTTAAGTGCAGCTAATTTTTGGTATGCAAGTCGCTGTGGTCTCTAGCTTTCTGCCTGAGTGCTAGCAGACTTCTACTGTGAATCAGCATTTGATTAAGTCAGTAATTGAGGGCAAAGTGTAAATAGATTACTGATTCAATTAACCCTCTTACAGTAGGCAGTTCAGAACAGCCAGATGTTTAACCTTTCCTGTGAAAGCTTCACAAACCTGCAGATGGCTTTGGAATACAGATAGATGACCAAGACTGAGTTTCTGCAGCAAACAGGAGAAACGCTCTCTAGAGCACTTGGCAGCTCAATTAAAAGTGTTAAATGTGGAAATAATTCTGGGTGCCATTTTACCAACCTCCTGGGAGGAAGCAGCAGCAGAGAAATGTCATTTTACTTATGCAGAAAATGAGAGCACGATTAAGTGACTCTAGAGACCAGAACAACCTACTGTGTCGCTTGAAAATGAACCAGGAGCCCGTTAGTGGTCAGCTGTGGCTTTTAAATGCAGCACTTTTTCAATTTGGCAACAGTTAGCACCATTCACTTGAAATTACTGATATTGGTGGCCAGTATAAGGTTGGATATTAATGCCAGGAAAGGTCAGAGTCCCAGTTCCTTACAGACAATTACTTTACCTCCACCTCAAAATTTATGCTGAGGTTATGTAGAGGGTGTTTGAGGGTAATAAAGTGCTTCAGCATAAGATCATAGCGTTCTACATATTGTAGCTTTTCCTGAACTGATCATCTGAATGTATAACTAGTAATACAAATGTGTTGCCAGACAGAACATTGATATTGAACAATTATGAAAAATCCCAGATGACATTGTTTTTTTAAGTGACCACTCTTGAGTGTTGATCAAAGTACTGGGTGGATTGTTATGGTATTCATGAGGATAAATCTTACAAGGCTTTGTTGATCACCTAACTCTTAGCACCCCCAGCAGGTAAGTGTTTTATTTTTTTTTAAATTGCAATAAATGCAACAGCAATTGCCTAACACTGAAGCATCTGAGAAGCATTTTTGAATTATTGTGGGTTCTACATTGTAAATGGAAAAATTACAAAAACAGTTGCCCTACAATGACAACAAATCTGAGGACTCACCAACAGACTTACCACAAAAAAACAAGCAATGGAGTCATTAAATGAACAGAGCAACATCAACTCTTCATCCTGAGAGTGCTATCTCAAGACACATATGGTGCAGCTGACACCACACAGGAAAAGATCAAAACTATACCGAACAGTAAGATTCTCTATCTGACCACTGACAGATAGGCATCAATCATTCTCTCAAGAACTATCCAATGTGAATGTAGTTCATAAAGACACTGGGATGAATAATAACAATAATAGAAGAAACCTATTGTTGATTATTTTTTAATCTACTGTATTATCTCAGCAATTCCAGGGTAGTGTCTGATTCTTCATCCTGTCTAAAACAAACTGCACTTAATATTTACCATAATGGCTGTGTGTTTATAAATCACAGTACTTCCAACAGCAAGCTCTGGATTCAGAAAATAATCTCTTCAATTCTTTGCATTTCTCTGCCACTGCCCTTCCACTTTTTTTTATTAATTTCCTGCTACCTCCCTCTGTCGCCCTCCTGGCTCCAACAGAAATCTGCTTCAAACCATCTGTCAACACATGCTTACTTTAGTCAGTAGAGAAAATGAAGACCATGTGGGGGACACAATAGAGGAGCACATTCTCTCACTTTCCTTTGCTTCTTCTCCTCCATTCATCCATCCAGTTGCCAGAAGCCCACAAGTCAGGTGCTGTCAGTACATGGTTGCTTTTTGGAATAATGAGAACCAGCTGGTGGCCGCTGAGTAGACGTAACTGAAATGGTATTCAAGGAAATTAAATAGTAGGTATAATGTCACACACTGTAACAAGCCAGCCAAGTATAGGTTGGGTGGTATGGTCAGACATAAATGTCATAAAGGTGTGCACCTTTCTTGTAAACATGAGCGAAATGCACATGCCACCAAAATAGCTCAGTATACTGTGGTAAAGAGACAAAAGTCAAGGTAGTTTAATCGTTGTTCAGCTCAGTTCGACACAAACCAAGGACACAGAGCTGGCTATTGATGCTGGTCTGACTGACTGAAGTGACTAATTGCTTGGATACATTACACAGATCAGGGAGTACACAAGAAATGCTAAGCATTCGAATACCCAGGAAAGGCATTCACAGGGGAACCTGAAGGATGCCAGGCCACAGTGCAATGCCCCCTGTGTACTAGCTCTGCTGTGCAATTTGTGAGGCAGTTTAGAAATGGAACACATAGCTTACCAAGAGATTGAGCTCAAGCACTCCATCAGCAAAACTTTAAAAATTACTCACTACCACTGGTTAACACGAGGAGGTCTGGGCTCAGTCCAGTGGAATAAAATGCATCTCCTCGCTAATAGGAGAAACATTCAAAAGGGCACACTCAGAGTCCTTTGCCTGAAAAAATCAGCATGAACAAACCAAGATTCAATTGTATTTCCTTATCAAAAATGGAGTAAAGTTCCTCTGACCTTTTTCTCAGAAATTAAATAACAGGGGGCACTGCCATATGCAGTGTATGTAAGACCCAACCTATTTCTTGCCATTGATGGAAAGGAGATACATCCCTGGATCCCTATCAATTCCAGCATGTTGGACCATACCATGCTCAAACTCAGGTTTGAAGAGGTGGCACACAATTTACAATTTTTGATCACACTAATCATAATTTTTTTATTTGTTTTTTTTACCTTAGTTGGAAGCAAGGATATATAATTGATAGCAAGACTGAGTAGATAGATACATAGATTTATTTGACACAAGCAATACATTTGTCAGCACCTGTCAGGGATGAAACGAAAAAGTCCAGGACTTATTTCCATCGTTGTCCCTGTTGTAGTAGCTGTCCGAGTGGTGACTGGCGTCTGTTACGGTGCCTTACAGATTAGTAGATTAGTAGTAGATTACAAGTAGTGTACAAACTAGGAATAATAATAAATGATAAATACTAAAACAATAGTTTAAGATTCATAGATACATAGCTTATAAAAGTAGATCACTGAACAGCAATTTTTTAATCTTTGTTTTGAAAGATACTGCACTTTCTATTTCTTTTATGGAGAGTGGTAGTTTGTTCCACTCCACAGCCCCAGCATAGATAAAAAAACATCCTCCTGTCTCCGTTCTATGTTTGAAGAGGGCTGTATTTCCCCGACTAGCTCTTGTATTGTATCCGTGTGCTATTCTCTTAAAATAAATATTAAAATAACTTAGGGCTCTGTTATTATTTAAAATCCTGTGGACCATAGTAAGTTGGACTTGTCTGGCTCTAGCCTCAACTGGTAGCCACCGTAGTTGTATAAATTGGGCCTTCCCCACGTGACTCCTGTGATTTAGCCCCAAGACTACTCTAATTAGTTTATTCTGTGCTGTCTGAAGTTTTTGTTTCAGGGCTTTGTTAAGATACCAGTACCAGGAACTGATAGCATAATCAAAGTGACATTGAATTAGACAAGAAGCCAAGATTTTTAAACACTCCTGGTTCAGTAGTGTAGACTTTCTCGCAAGGAACCTAGTTCTAGCATTTATTTTGCCCAGAGTCTTAAGAGCCATAGAAGCTCCCCCTAGAGACCCATCAAGAATACAACCTAAGTACTAAATTGAAGGCTGGGATGTGATTGTTACCCCTCCAGTAGTCATAACAAGTTTGTCCTCCTTGCTCAACCTAACTTTAGAGCCCATTAGTATAGATTCAGTCTTGCCTAAATGCAGTAGCAGCCTATTTTCAGACAACCAGGTTTGAACCTTGTCTAGATCATCTCTTAGAATGTCCTGTATGCGATTTTTGTCAGTGTAGGGACAAATAAGGACGGTCTCAGGCATTATCAGAAAAATAAACAGATTTATTTGTCCTCAGAAGGAGCATTTGTGTAAGATATAGAATCCTTTGGAGGATCTTCATCGTAATTAGACTGACGCTGCCAATCCAGAAAAGAGGCTGGTCCAACCACCTAAGCTAATCACTATTATTTAAAGATAATTGGAAAATTAAGCTTATTTTTGATTATTTAAGTTTGCAGATATTTTAATACCTACATATGTAAAACTAGATTCTGTCCATTTAAAATGAAAATTGTCCAAGGCACTTTTGTTCCCAAAATTTCTCAGTGGCAGAGCTTCAGATTTGTCATAATTGATTCTATAGTCTGAAAAACTGCCAAAGGCATGTATAACTGAGACCAGGGCAAGAATTGAAGTTTCAGGCATACTCAGGAAGAGACTAACATCATCTATGTAGAGTCACAGTTTAGAAGAAGATATCATTTGCGCACCTTATGGCCTCTTCAAGTGGTTCAGTTGCCAATGAGAATAGTAGAGCTGGCAAAGGACAGCCTTGTCTTGTGTTTTGTCCCAGATGAAAGGAATCAGAGGCACAGCTGTTAACCAACAATCTTGCCATAACAAGTGTGTAAAAACCTGTTGCTAATGAATCCTGTTTGATCCGGTTTAATCAGGACGGGAATTTAAGCCTCCATTATAGCAAGGAGTTTTGATAGCAACCCACTCTAATCAGACTTGTTGGTCTGTTAGAAGAACAGCAATCTGAAGGTTTTCCTCCTTTAGAATAAGTGAAATATTGGCCAGGTTAAGTGTCTGAGGTAGATGTCCCCCAATCAAATGACTCTGCATACATTGTAGTGAGTGGCTCTAACACCAGTTTAGCCAAATGTCTCAGAGACTTTAGTGGTTGGACAGCATAGTATGTCCCTGTTGTCATCCATCAGGGTTGGCAAATCTATGTGTTCATTACTTGAATTATATGTTTGGTTTCAAAATGTTTAACTCCCTTGCCAGCTTATAATGAAGGAATGAAGATTCAGCTCTGCCATTTGCCAGGTTTTGATGGCGTGAAGATAGTTTCTGCTTCTTTTTTTGTGAGCAGATCAGCAAGGGCAGAGTGGGCTGCATCCAATTTCAGCAATACTGATTTGGAGAGAGAATGTTTAAACTCCTTCTCCAGATCAGAGATCTGGCATTCAAGCTCTACATGTGCGAGCACTTCTTTTGGCAGAAGTATGACATGATCACTCCTCTTATAAAGGACTCTCCAGTCTCACATAGTGTTGATGCTTTAAGTAACATAATAAAAGAGTAATAGAGCCATTCCATAAAGTCACATCAAATGAAATGAAAATAAAATAAATAATATGTACAATTATAAAGAAAGTTGCCAAAGCTTAGACAACTTAAATTCCACAATGCCACAAACATCAGGGGGATTATTGATGGAAAAAACATAGTTTCAGTTGTTCTTCAAAGAGAGGTAGGAAGGTAGGATTACTAAGCAGGGTAGGATTAAGTCACAAGTGACATGCAGAGGGGTCACAGTAGGGGGGTTTGAGTTCCAGCCTAAGAGAGTCATTGGGAAGCGCCATTGCATTTATAATATATTTGACCCTGTCTAGACCCTTTCTTGAGGTGAAAGCAGTCAATTATTGATTTAAAAAAGAGCCAAATATGTTGGGGGAGTATAGGCAACCTTGGGTGATCATTTGCCTGTATAAGTAATCTTCAATTACGATGTATCTTCCTTCAGAATCTTTTATGCAATTTTCTAACGTAAATGCAAACTTTTGTGTAGCAGGTTCATCACCTCTCTTCTTTTGGAACTAAAAGAGTGGAAAACTTGGACCAAGTGTGGATCCAGAAGTTGGAGGCTGGGGTGGTGGAGGCAAGCTTTGCCAGCAGCAGTGTGAGCAATGGTTAAGCTACAACAGTGTAGATGGGAGTAATATTTAAAGGAACCGCCTTGTGGTGAAAAATGGCTGTGATTGGTGTGTGACTGATAACATGTGCTGATTCAATCAGTGGCTGTCAGCTGATTACAGCTGGGGCGTATGACTTCCGTGTCCTGCATGAACTAATGCGTTGCTTCATTATACAATTAAATCATTTGTCAACATGTCAACATAAGTGTGTGTGTGTGTGTGTGTGTGTGTGTGTGTGTGTGTGTGTGTGTGCGTGCGTGCATGCGTGTGTGCGTGCGTGCGTGTGTGCGTGCGTGCGTGCAAGTGTGCGTGCGTTCGTGTGTGTGTGTCTGTGTATTTACCTATGTCTATTTTGTATGATACATTTAATTAGCACATAGACACAAGAACTAAAGTCAACTGAAATGAATCATAGTGAAACACCAAATATGGTACTTCACTTTTAAATCTCAATTCCTCACTTCTTCTGTGGTACTAAGGGTGTTTCTGTTTCTGTATACAGTACACAAGTATATTTGTGTGTGTGTGGTCCCTCATTTCTTATTTCAGCAGTGTCTACTCTCTCACCATGACTCCTCTGCTTGATGAGTGGAATTGAAAGCCTTGGTAGAGCTGGTCAGAGATCTCAGCAGGACATTTGGAAGCTGTGATGGAGGATGAGGACTATGGAGCCTGCATGCATGAATACAGACTCTACAGAGAGAAGGAGTGTGCATGTGTTTGTTTCGACTTTATGATTGTTCTCGGGTAGGGGGTCTCACTGATTTCCATATAAAACTTGTAATTCTCTGGTGGGTTCGATCACACTGCTGGGTGTCTGCATACCTGACAGCACAGGTCACTTTTAACAGCCCTCCTGAATACAAGTGATATAAGAAAAATATGTATGGATGAGGGATATAATCATGGTAGTTACCTCATGTGTGTTGAGATACATACAGTCGCACTTATAATATTGAACTGAACAATTTTAAATCACATAGCTTAAAACTAAACAACAGGCCTCTGCCAGTTGTTCCTAACTGACACGACACATACGATAGGTGATTTTTGCATTTATTGGAGAGTCTGCTCCTACACACCCATTGTCAAAGTACAAGGATAACAGCAGTCTCTCACTTTGTCCTGTAAATTATGACTCAGAGGATGTACGCCTGCTACAGAATGGTAATCCTCTTTCGGTGTTACATCAGTCACAAAAGGTGAAAGTCAGTGCTCAATCACTCACCTATCCACAAGTATTATGCAAACTGTGGACTTGAGGTCTTTAAGTAACATAATAAAAGAGTAAAAGAGTAATAGAGCCATTCCATAAAGTCACATCAAATGAAATGAAAATAAATTAAATAATATGTATAATTATAAAGAAAGTTGCCAAAGCTTAGACAACTTAAATTCCACAATGCCACAATGAATATGCAAACATATTCATGGCGATGCCTAGCAGTGCATCAGTTTCTCTGGCTCCTGGTTATGGTGTAAAGAGGGTTAGTTACTCTTAACATGAGTAAGTGTGCAGATAACACAACCAGTGCAACCAGGCCAAAACTAAAGAAAAAATACAGCCCAACCAAACTTCTGTACATTATCAACTCACCTGCCTCAATTAGTAATACACTTTTTGACTTGTCAAAGCAGGAATAACACAGGTGTGATAATATTAACATTCACAGACAATATTGATCTGATCCTACTTAGACTGAGAGGGAGATGAGAAACTGTTTTGTTTTTCTCCTGACAGACACTTGGCTGAGCAGCAATATGCCAGACTCAGCTTCTCAACTTGATGGGTGGCTAGTCTTCCATGAGGATCGCAATCAGCTGTTGGGGAAAACCTGAAGAGGTAGAGTCTGCATATAATTATCTTTAATTAAAAATGATTGGTCTGTTAGATTTGTGGCATATGAAATCCTGCCTAACCATTTTAAGACTGTCCTTTGACTGCTTATTTTGCTCTTGATACATTTTACACGTACAATTGCACGTACAATTGCACGTGCAATTGCAGTGAAATGAAATGCGACAATCCCGATTGTGCAAGCAAAAATAAAAATAAGAATGTAAAAATATGCATAATTATGTAAGAGGAAGGAGAGGGGGAGGGAGAGCTATATACATTTTTATCAACACAATAGAAATATATACAAAGATCAAAATATAATTGTATAGAATCTAGTTCCTGCTATTGTACGGGTGGCTACATAGCAACAAAACCACTGCAAAAAATACTTTTCTACTAAAACCAAAGAAAGCTGATGATGAAAATAGACCATCTTCCAGTGAGCAGATGGACAAACACATGGTTGTGCCAACTAGTAAGAAGCCCATGTGTTGACCGTGTAGTGATGTTTCTTTGGGAAAGAATTTACTATGTTTACTATGTAAATGACATCATATCCAGTACAAATAGTATTTACAAAGTGACAATGAAAGAAAGCATAACATAGTTAAAGTTAGTACAACTAAAGAGGACTTTCAGGAGAGCTCAAATGGAATCTCTTCCTCTGAAAGGACACACAACTGGTGAAATAATTTACTAGATTGTTGTAATTACAGATGTGTTTCTTCTACTTTAAGCAAGGCATGTTCAAAAAGATCACACACTATGTGTATCTAAGCACAATATGTATCTGTGAAAGTACCAATTGGAAAAATTGAATCACAAGTCCACAAGTTCCTGAGACGAGGTCTAATGAGACAAATAATTAAAAACACTGGTGTGTCCAGACTTTAGTTGGAGTGTAACATAAAAATTGAAAAACAACTAATATGTTTAATTACAGCAAGTAAACATGATGTTTACAATATGTTAGATGTAACTTAAAGTGATGGGGAACATGATTAAGAATAATGTTTCTGGTACTTCTTCAATTACAGTCCAAAACATTTGGACTTTCATAAAATAAAGAAAATTGTTCTAAATTTGATCACTTAAGTCCAGACAATAGGATATGTTATGAAAATATGCAAATCAAATCAAGAGAAAGGAGGAAATGACAAAGCTGAATTGCGTAGGTAGCTATTGTAATACACAAACATGCCATACAGTTTAAAGGAAATTTTGTGCCATAAACTTCAACATTCACTTTCAACTAAAGGTAAAACAATTAGTAAAAAATGTCCAAATTTCACTTGTTCCAGTTTCTCAAACATGACAATTTGATGCTTTTTTTGGGCATAAGTGATAATAAACTAAATGTTTTGGGGTCTTGGGGTTTGGAACATTTTTTAATATGCTGACTTAGGCTTTCATGATAGGCCTTTTTCACTATTTACTCATATTTAATTGATTAGTAGAAACATTTCTAGGACTAGTCTGCTGTCTACTTCTAGTATTACTGTACTGTACATGCTAGGTATGTTTTTCTGAGTGGCACATCATACACTGAGGCGTTCACAGACTGTTTGTATCTATAGCTTCTGATCTCACTAGCCATAGATAAAATATTACATTTGTTCACTACAGCTTCTTATATATTTTGTAGCTCCACCAAAAAGGGTTACATTTGCCTGTGTTTATTTGATCTATTAGTAACTTCTATATTAGTATATATATATATTAGTAATGCCTGCCCAAGGTACTGTAAGTAATGTAAGAGCCTATCTTTGTTTTGAATATGAGTTGAATCTGATAATTATATCAGCCTATACCGAATTAGCTGTATTTTATGTAAGGCATAATTGAATTGTAACTGTTATCTGAGTTGGTAAGTTTAAGCCAATCAAATTGAATGAAGTTCATTACCTTAGTTCTCATATTGTATATTGATCATGGAAATTAATCTCTAAGGGAAGGGGTATCTGATTATGTTCTCAAGCATGCAACTCTTTTCTAATTCCTCAGATTAACCCTAAGTATTGTGAGTGTCTTTTTGTTACAATAAGTTTTCATTATTGCAAGTTTTCAACATTTGGTAACAGGAAATCTCTATAGACCTCCATCTGCACCATCTGAGTCCACTAAATGTATATTGTCTAAAATTGGCTCTCTTAATTTTCCATCCAAACTGATTATTTTAGGGGACTTGAATGTAAATTGGGTTTGATCTGTCCTCTTCAGATAATAAAAAATTATCTGATAGCATAAATTTAACTCAACTTATCATTGAACCTGCCAGAGTTACTGAAACATCATCATCCCAGCTAGATTTGATATTTGTTTCTCACCCAGATAGAATTATTAAGTCAGGGGTGCTTTCTGATTTGGAGGATTAAGGATCTTCTTCCAAGATACCAAAGTATGAGGCAGTGTAAAATATTTTTTAAAAATGAAATAAATATTATTCACTTTATTGAAGATGTCACTGCAATAGACTGGGATAGGTTTCAGTTGACACCTTATGTTGAAGACACATGGAATTTTCTTTTGAGTGAATTTATTAAAGTTGCTGATAAATAGAGTTCAGTCATTTTAAATTTAGAGATAAAGCATGGAATTTTATTTTAGGCTTCATATTAATTTTAATTAGGTTAAAAACAAATGCTTGTCTCAGAATACTATATTCGTCAATTAATTGTTTTACTCTACAAGTAAGAAAATAAATGATCCAACAGCCTTTATTTCCCATTACGGATTATGGTAATATCATAAACCAGAACACATCTGAAACACATCCTCATCCTTGTCTTGATGTACGACACAGTGAAATGGTCACCTTTGTACTTGAAACTGCTTTTAGTTCCATTTAGATCATCATATTCACTTACCCTCAACACATTTTTTTTATTGTAGAATAATCACCTTTTTTTATTTATAGAATCTTTAAAAAATTGGGAACTCTTAATGATGAAGAACCTCACTTTCCCATTAATAATTTTTAAGTCCTAACAATCTTTTTGATGCATTTCCAGCAGGTTTAGTGATAGACATATTATTAACCTGAATACATTTGTCGAAAACTTTCTTATAATTAGTTCCAGAAAGAACCTGTTTAAGCCACTATCTGAATGTAATTTAAGTTGGGAAGTTCACAATATTTCCAAGATTGTTTTTTTTCTTTTAATTCAATTAGCAGAGCAAACCAAGCTCTTCACAATTAGACATGAGCAGATGGAGAAAGTCAAAAGCACTCATTAAAGACTTTAAGTATAATAAGACCTGCCATATACGAGCACTTAGCCTGTACTTTTGTAGACTGTACTTTTATAATACTGTTTGAGAAGAAAGCAATAGCTGATGTTGCAGAGAATTAAACACACATTTGTCTCTTTTACTGATTTTCCTTACAATGTAAAATGTAATGCATGCACCAATGCCAGTTAACTACGAAATCTAAGTAGTTAGTATTTTCTGATGTAGATTCTACTACTCAATTTTACAAAGAGTATAATTCAAAGTAGATTCCCAAACGAATGACAATCCCGATAAGAACATATGTTTTCTACCTTCCCTCCTCACTATAATATGAGCCATTTCAACACACATTAAAACCAAACTGACACTTGAGCCACACTGGCAGCTCAAATCAACTACATGCAGGGTAATTCTGTGCACTTTTGATGTCCTTGTTTTACAGGGTATACATCTCATCATGAGTTATTTGCAGTATCTTTGTCCAAAAACATTTTGGGATAGCTTTTGTTCTGAGAGACATTAAGACAGACATTAAGACATTAACACAGAGTGATGTATCACTGCTTTGGTTGCTGTTTGATTGAGCAGCTGAGCAGCAGACATCTGGCCACTGTGGTCTCAGTCTCATCCTTTTCTATATTTCTGTTGAACCTAACTAGCTCTCAAATGAGTCTAGTGAGATTTCAGATGCATTGCTGAGTTCCACATCGTTACCGATCATCTCCTTATAGACATGTGTGAATGTGAGAAGAGAACAAGCAGTCAGTGATTCAGTCTGTGGTGGCAGAGCAAAAGAGACATAGGACAGTCAAATAGAGGAAAGAGAGAAAATGAATGATAAACCAGAAAAACATAATCCTGAAACAATGGCAAATAAAAGAAATTATTCAGGAGCAATTTAACCACTTTACAAGCCTGAGGCAAGCAATACAAACAACTTAGCCAGCCAGTAAGCATTAGAGATGTAGACTCATGAATAAATGATCCTCAGATCCCCAATTTGACATCAAAAAGATACACACTGAGCCCACCATCAAAGGCCCTCCATCTCTGCCAGTGAGTTGTCACTGCAAAGGTAATAACTTTCTATTTCTCTCTCTGCCTCCTCCCTCTCCCCCCTTTCTCTGTCTCTCTTATTTCATTTTTCATGCAACACAATGTAATTACATCTCTCTGCCACTGAATTCAGGGTAGCAACGTTTGATACTGTCATACCCGCCCCACAAACGTCCTGTGGGTGTTAAGACATCAGACGGCTGTGGAAGTCAACCACCTGCTGGGTGCACCCCCGCACGTCGCTGCTTGATCAGCAAAACCAATCCTGCACGATTGCAGACACATAGTAATACTGACAATCAAAGTCCCATGCCTCAAAATGACATTGTCTTCTTTGTGATCTAAAAGCTGTCCTGAGCAGCACACTCATCAGCTGTCGTGACAAGCGCACTGATGCAGATACTGCCAGATGGAAGCCTGAGGTGAACATGTGGGCTACTAAATAAACTCTTCTTCTGAAGAGTTTTTCCCTTTGTTTTACCAGTACAGAACAATATACACACATATTATTTGAATACGTTATTGCTGACAGCAGAATCATGAAACTAACTATGCTGGAAAAAAATGAAGGGCTGAATAAGCTACTCGACAGAAATAAGCAACTTTTAGTTATTTGTTCATTACCTTTACCATACCTTTTTTCACAGCAGTTTTGTTAGAGCAGGAAAAACCCAGCTGTTACTAATAACATTAACGATGGGTCTGTTCCATTTAGGTGTCCTAATCAACCAGGAACCAGCAATCACAGTACAAGGGTCCTGAAACTTGTACAATGTACAATAAATGAAAGACAGCAAGAATTCATGTCACTAATTACACATGTGCTTTTCCTGATGTGACATGTAAAATGTCTCTGGTGAAGAAATTGTATTCAATGGGTCACCAGAGCACGAATGATATGAACTGATGATAACAGCCTTCTGATCCTACTGGTAGATTTGATAGGCTCTGACTAGCCCATAAATGCGGGACAGATGTCTGATGATGATGTCTATTCAATAGCTTGATAAAAGTCAAATTGAGTAATAATGAACTGGCTGCATCACTATAGACCTGAACAACATGAGGTTCTGCAGCAGTTCTTATCCACATGTTGTGTAAATGGTTTGACACTAAGATACTGCAGGTCATATAGTCTGCCCTCTCTAGAGAAATAGAAGTGTGTTACAGGTCCTGATTGTAATCAGGGTACTCTCTCCTGCCACTGAATGCCTGCATCATACTAAAGAACAATAATATAGTGAGTAAACAAGATATCACTGTGTCTGAGTCTGAGAGATAGATTTCTTTTCTCATTTACTGTGCAAGTAAACTACTGTATGCTCTATAGTGTGCTCTTCTTAACTGTGTGTGTGTGTGTGTGTGTGTGTGTGTGTGTGTGTGCGTGTGTGTGTGTGTGTGTGTGTGTGTGTGTGTGTGTGTGTGTGTGTGTGTGTGTGTGTGTGTGTGTGTGTGTGTGTGTGTGGGATGTGTCAAAACAGGATTGGTCATGTATCTGCTATCAAAATTATACTAATACGTTTTCAACATCACCTCTAAGTCTGTCACTCTCCCTACAGTAAATAATTACCATGAACTGATGGAGTGTCATAATACAGGTGTAATCTGGCACTAGCTTCCTTTGTCTTATGGAGCTGTACTGCCAACCTCGGTGCAGCAGAAAAATGAATGTTAAATGGTAAATGGACTGCATTTATAGAGCGCTTTTCTAGTCTATCAACCACTCAAACCGCTTTACAACACATGCCAACATTCACCAATAATTTCATATACCGATGGCAAAGGCTGCCGTGCACGGTGCCAACCTACTCAGTAGAAGTGATAGCACTTTTTATCCAAAGCACTTTACAAATGTTTCTAATGCTCATTCACACATACATTCACGCACCAATGCAGCCACTGGGAGCAATTTGGGGTTCAGTATCTTGCCCAAGGACTGGAGGAGCCAGGGATCAAACCATTGACCTTCTGATTAGTGGACGGCCCACTCTGCTTCCTAAGCCACTGCCACCCCAAGACAAATACTGCAGTAAACAGACTACTGCTAAATTAGTATTATCTAAATAGAATCACCTTTTCTTCTTGGCCTGGATAAGACAAGTTTAGCACAGTTGTACCATTAACAGAGTGGCCTCCAGCTGAATGTGGGAGAAAGTATGAGCCAGAGAAAAAGCATGAGAGAGGGAGAGAGAAAAAGAGAAGCAATAAACCTACAAATCAACTTTATGCATTCAGGCCTCCTGGTTAGTGGTTCACAACAAGCTCAGATGCATAATGCTTAAATATGAATAAAATATATTCCCAGCTTTTCTCTGATTCTGCAGGGAAATAGCTCATTTCAATCAGCCAATTTACATGGAACAGATGTATTCTGTGAAAACAGTAGGTATAGGTATAATATGGCATTGAGGCTCTGACTTCATCACCACTCACAAGCATACAGTAAACGTTCTCAACTGAGCCACATTAGTTACAGAGCCCACTTTCATCTCCTATATACGGGACACCCTATGTGCAGACTCACTTGCTAGTAGGCACCTCAGACTACACAGCGAATGTACTTTGATGACCTGAGGTGGCTCAATCTGAATCCAGCAATGCACCTACACAAGTGGGAAACGGTGGACTAAAACAAATCAACTATGCAGCAGAATATTATTAACCCAGGGATATTTAAATCACAAACATTCATGGTAAGGAGGAGACAATCTCTTCATCATCAGTAGCAGATGACCACCAGTACAATCACAACGAGTGTAGCTAAGTAATTAGAAGAACAGGAGACAGGCATTTTATATCTTTATGATGAGCAGTAAAGCATGTCCTCACATAACCTCACTACTTCAAGTTGAAGTGTCTCTCTGTAATACTAAGCTAAACATTAAGTCTGTAAAGAAGATTGTGAATGAGACTATGTTTTGTGTGACAGAGGCCAGGATGAGTCCCATTAAGGTAATCTTACAGGGAAAAGAAATATGTGAATGGGCTGCAACAACAGACAAAACAAACTCTTTTTTTACACAAGCAATATAGCATATCATTCTCTACTTGAGACCATGAACACAAAACAGCAACAACTTGGGTGTAAATATTGTACTTGCATTACCAACTCAGCCCATGGCACTCAATGATAACACATAACACATAAAAATAAAACCATTACTGCAGCCAAAGAAATCAACAAACTAGACTACAGCATACACCATTATTGAATTTGACTAAATTTGAATTACAGAAATATTTAATGCACATCAGCTAACATAACTGCCATGTCCTTAACAAAAATAAAATTGTATGGCGCGCAGGTGGTCGAGTGGTTAGAGCGCATGCCGCGTACACGGTGGACCCCGGTTAGAATCTCGGCCGGCAGACCTGTACTGCATGTCACACCCCCCTCTCTCTCCCATGTTTCCTGTCTGGCAACTATCAAATAAAGGTGTTCATGCCTTTAAAAAATAAAAAATAAAATGTTATTGTTGTCAACACAGTCCAATGCAAAACAACAGCCCCCTGGATTTAACAGCAAATTTAAATAAGAGGTCACTGGAGAAACAACTTGACAACACAGTCACTATAACCTTTTGACCTGTATTAACAAAAATGTGTACAAAAGACAATCTCAGCTTGTTCTACAAAAAGTGCAGAGTACTCCTTAAGTCTGCCTGGGTCATTTCTGGGAAGGAATAATTTTTATCTTCTTCAATTTTTCCATTTCTGCAAAGTTGTCTGCATCCTTTTGGAGACTCTTGCATACATTTTAGAGATTGTTCAATCTATACATTTTATAGATTTTCTCCTCTTCTTTAGGTCGTCAAAGTTTGCTTCGAAACATTCTTTCTCTTTTTCAGCTTTTGCTCATCTCTTTATCTTTTGTTTTCTTCTTCTTCCTATAAACTATGTAACTGATGCATGCAGTTGAACAGTAGTTCATCATCTCTTCTGTAAGGGGCACTTTGCGCCATATACTCTGACATGGTCACAAACAAGTCCCTGTGTGATAACAGTGTTATCTGCTATGTTGCATTTTTCCACCTCTTTGTTGACTGAGAACCCCCATTCAATATATGCTTGCACATGGGACAAGAAGAGCTACTTCTTCATAAAGTTTCAAATTTGGCCTCATTGAAGAAGGATGTCTCAAACTGCATTGAAATCAAATCACTGCAATTCAATGTAGAAACATTTTTACAGAAATATTCACACAATTTCAACAGCAAAATAATAGATTAAATATGTATGTTAAAGTCAGAGCAAAATTAAAGTAATATTTTAATTATTCAAATGTCAGTCAACAATTGTGTTTAACAATTGCAATTTTACCAAATTGCAAGTGTCACTCTCAAATAATCTATGCCACCCAAGCAAATACAAAAACACAGTGTGGGCCCTGCCTCTCAAGCTGTGACTTAACTGTCTCATGATGCAAGCAGTGTAACGTGTACAATCATTTGAATTCAGTATCAATCAAATATCAGCACTCAATGTATAGCCAATAATTGCCGTCTTTTAAAGAATGTTAAAATCCATGTGTTGTTAACAAATATCCATGTTCTAGATAAGAATACAAATAATTTAAGTAACAATAACAGTTTATTCCACTCTATTCTTACTAACTTTAATTTACCAGCAGATATTATGCCTGATTATCCTCCACAAACTTCAGGATGAGATATTTTATTTTCTGCAAGGACTCTTGTGGGTTGGAGTAGTGTTTGGATCCAAACACATCTTGTATCATGTTAAAGAGTACTTCAGTGGACACTTATCCAGAGCCTTTTTGCAGAAACTTGAGAAGGCAATCTCACAGTCTTTCTTTAACTGCAAGACACTAAGCTCACTCACCTCCCCATCACCACCCAGTCTTCAGATTCCTCAAAGCAACACTTCAACTTCATCAGCCCGATCAGTTTCAGCCTTAAGATGACTTGTTGTGATTTGGCCCGAGATTGATTGATCGAAGTCATCAGCCACCACCACCACCAGTGTCTGGACTCCATGGGGGGATCTATCATGCTGATGCTCAGGTCTTACGTCCTTCGATTCAAAAATTCTCCGTGCAGAGTCCAAGCGCCAAAGAGTATGACAATACCTAATCATTAATATCATCTGCATAATAAACATTATTTTACTTCATCTCTGGTCTCTCTTGATTGAAATAAGGAAATAGAGAACAGTTGACTGGGCAAGAGAGCAGGCACTGAGCCAATTGGCTGGGGTAAATACAGGGAGCAGGTAGGCTTACAATACTGATGTAGGGTAGTTATGTAGATGGGCAAAGGAGGGAAAACAGCCTGGGGAGGAGTACAGAATTACAGAAGGGAAACAGTGCAAACAGACAAAAAAAAAACACAGAAAACACAAGTAGACTCAAGACAGCCTTAAAATGCCAGTAGGCAAAATGCAAACAAGGAACACTCTGTGTTATAGAGCTAAGTGGACTGCAAGATAATCTGAAACTTGTTAAGTCCAAAACATAGATCTATTCCCTCACCCAAAAACTGATACATCACCACTTGGAGTGTGAATTGCACAATAAGCACTAAACTTGACAGCCTGAAACACATTCTCAAAAAAATGAAGCCGTCATAAAACAAACATTTACATTCTTAACCATGTGAAAGCAAAAGTATTTCAGATTCCTTTCCCCTGGCAATCCTGTCTCACATCAGTTTGTGAAATAATCAAGAAATTGAAGGTATAAATTCATGTACATGGACACATTTTCATGTTTTGAGGTGGCGGGTTGGGTGAAGGTCTTGATAGAGAGGTGGCAAAAAAGTGGACTTCAGGTGGCTGCGGGTGACTGCTGTTTGCTTCCTGTTTCCAACCACAATTGTCCCACAAATTGGGACTTTTTTTGCTGGGGTGGTGTTTATATTGCCATGACAACAAAGGTTGCCTAAAGTTAGTAACTTTATCATTTTAACCCAAACCATGATCTTTCCCTAACCCTAACCAAGTCGTTGTTGTGCCTAAACCTAACCAGACTTTAACCACAGTATTGTCAAACCATAAAACATAATTATTTTAAACAGTAATTTGTAACAGTCCTTTCCCAATTCTGACTGGCAGAAAAAATGTAGTGCAGGCATAAAATATATGTCCAATTGAAATATAGTTTGAAATGTGTGTCCTTGTACACATATGGATTACATTTTGTGACTATTTTTTATGAACTGCCGTGAGACTCTGTTGTGTCTGGACATGTCTGGACAGGGAGTCAATGCAATGAGCAACAGTATCTCAAGTGGACCTTAAATATAATTTGCAGCCCCTCTAATATGTCATTTTCCCAATCAGCCCAGTTTTAACAAACACAAAGAAAAGGGCATTTGGTGGACTGGTGGAGGCACACTGAGCCAGAACCATGACAGTTTATAAAGTTTTGTCCACCCCACTAACATACATGAGGAAGACAATAGAAACCCACTATCTTTTTTATTTAATGTTTTGTTCTGAACTCTGTATTTATATTGCTCTTTAGAATCTTCTATTATTTTACATATTACTCAGATCTCCCTTAAATATGAGATCTTAATCTCAGTGGAATTTACCAGATTAAATAAAGGTTATATTTAATGAGCAGCCAGCTTCATATAGCCTTTAGTTTTTCATGAGGAATCTATACTTGTTATGCAGAGCCTGTTATCGAATAACTGAATCAAAAATCTGCAGCAGTTTCTTAAAATAAAGCTGCCAATGCAAAACAAACTGAATATAAATTTGAATATGACATTCAAACAGGTGAGGTGATCTGTTGTTGAATTTTACTCACTTTGATTTGAATTATATTGTAATTTTATAAGAAGTAACGCTTTCCTGTATATAATTCGAATTCAAGAAATGACCTGCAATTGAATGTCCATTAAAGAGTCAATTCTGAATGAACCCCAACTCCTACAGTTCCTGTAGCTTCACCTTGTATGTGACACTGAGATATATCGGAGACAGAAGAAAACAGGGCGTCAGCAAAAAAAAACTTAAGGGAAACAAATATTAAGAGGATGCAGCGAGAGTGGCAGGTGTGGGGAAAGAGAGAGAGTGTGAGGAAAATCGCAAGATAGGCAGTATTTGTCTGAGGGCTGTAGGCAAGATGAATGCAGCATGTGTAAAAAGTGAGTGAATCAAGTGGGGAAAAGGAGAGACAAGGATTAAATGGATAGAGAACTGTTTACTGTATACAAGACAAGACGTCATTTCCAAAACAAATGTGTATACTGTAGATGGACATTGATGCTTTCTGTTGCTTCAAAGTGTTTGTCAGCTAAACAAAGACAAATATTTCAAACATCTGCGTGAGCTTCAAGAAACTCCTCCACACCAATTTTGTAACTTGTCATATGTTTTCCTTATTTCTTCTGTTTCTGACAGGCCAGCTCTGTCTCCTTTACATTTATCCTTAACCCACACATACACATATATGCACGATCAGACACAGGTATGATTTCTGTGCAAAGCTTTTAACACAATGACGCCCACACACACACGCAAACACACACACACATGCACACACACACACAGACACACACGGACCCTTCTCTTCAGATCTGAAATGAGACGGAAAAGTAACTGCGAAGCCAGACGGTCGCCTGCAGCTATCTCAGGGATGAATACAACTATTCCATTACAAACACCTTTAATGTTGCCATGGTACGTCTGACTTGCTATGCAGACCCATCATTTTATTTTTCTTGAAGGTACCGACACTATTATTTCTCTTTGCAACTTTGCATCGTACAATTCGTAAAAAGGGCCAAACTGCAATCAGCCAGAATGTGTTCCTAATGAAAAGCCATAACAAAGTATTTCATGGCTCTTCCAAAACAGGTTTAGTTGTGTGCAACACATTAAAAACCTTATAAAATAAATTCTGATTGCTGAAGCAAGGTGGTAGAGGTGGAAGAAACCGACTCTGCTGTGATGTATAGAAGAGTTGTGACATCTGTGGCAGGATTGCTATAAAAGCAATACTCCTCGTTCCTGACTATTTTAATCACAGCTGTGTAATCTAATTAGAAGTTTGAGATGGATTTTTTTGCACTTGTATTATTTGGAAGATGATATTCCTTTAAAAACGATGTTTTCCTAAACTGTGTTATGATAATAACTGGACATTTGGCTTCACAGAAAATTGACTGCACTTTTATAGCACTTACTGTAACATCAAAGCACTTTTGCCTATTTTGCCTCACATACGCACACAGATGGCCTTCCCAACTTGGGGTTCAATTTCAACAACATTTCAACACATGGAAAAGAGGAGTTGGGTATTGAACCACCATCCCTGCAATTAGTAGAAAGCCCACTCTACCACTTGAGCCACAGCCCAAAGTTCCACAAAAAAAACATAAACACAAAAGAAGTGAGTATCTTTATTTACTGTGCTCATCCACTTCTATTCTTGAATACAATCAACAAATTATGTCACAAAGTGAGCACAGCTGCAACTAATATAATTAATAATGTGCACATTTGGCTTGAGTGCTTGAGTCAGGCAGTTTGATGGAAAATAAAAATTGTCAAGAATGTTCTTAGAAGCAAAACCACCCTTACTCATTAACCTCCTAATTTGTTTCAGGTGTATTTTGCACACAGATGATGATAAGAATAATTATAAGAGGACACAAATAAAGATGTTTATTTTGTCTTTCTTTATAAAGTGCACAAAACAAACCTGTATGTATAGTACATCACATTAACAATTAATGAAATACTACTGAATTACCAAGTCTTGATGTTCAATCAATCAATCAATCTTTATTTATAGAATAGAATAGAATATCCTGTATTGTCATTGTACAACAGGTGTCACAACGAGATTGGTACGGGGTCTCTTCCCATGGTGCAAAATAAAAAATAAAAATTAGTGCAAAATAAAAGGCAAAATAAAAGTCAAAATAAAAATAAAGAAGTCTAAATAATATCTAAATAAATGTAACTATTATACATAAGAACAATGAAATACTTCAAAAGCTATTTACACACAAACACACATACACAGTCACAGTCTATTGTACATATTGCACTTATGCCTATGTAACCTGAGGTAGGTGTTGAATACAGTACTGTATACCAGGTGCTGAGTAGAAGTGCTGGGGGTGGGGGTGGGGGTGGGTGGTTAACTGCTCAGGAGCCTGATAGCCCAGGGACAGAAAGTTTGTGTGGCTCTTCAGGACCCTGTATCTTCTGCCAGAGGGCAGAAGTTTGAAGAGGCCTTGGCCGGGGTGAGATGGGTCAGACAGGATCTTCCTTGCCCTGTTTAGCCCCCGAGAGTCTGCAATGTCCTCCAGGGAGGGCAGGGGGCAGCCAATGATTTTTTGTGCCGTCTTGATGAAAAGTCATCTCAAGGCACTTTACACATAGATTTGTTATTTTTTTAACTTTCCGACATGCACTTTCCGACATGCACAATCCTTCACCCTCCCCCCTTCTATTTCTCCATCCCTCCATGACCCTGGGATGATGACGACTCAGGCGGCTTCATCCAGCTCATCACAGAGGCTGTGTAATGCAGAAAGCAGTCACTCAGGTGGCACCCCTGCCTCTTTACCCTCTGTCAGAAAGACAGATGGCAGGCCGCCTCAGTCAGCTGCAAGTTGTGCTAGCCATAAAAACCGCAGTGCTGAGCTCATGTTGTTGTCTTTGTGAGAAAGACACACATTCTTCTCGATATAGCGACACACAACAGCAGATTTTTGAGTCCCAGCCACACATGACATGAGCCCACTGTGTTAAGTAACATCACATGCCCTGCGGCAGTAGCAACACACAGAATAAAGCAACTAATCTGGCCAATGGTGTCTCCCAAAAACATCAGCCTGTTCTGCTGTGTGAGAGGGGGTGGTGCCCTGCAGTGTGTTAGCCACAGCAACGCACAATGCTCCCAGATTGTTAGCTGCCACAGCTAGCAGTGGGAGCCATGGTAATAAACCTCAGGAAATCCTGGCAAACTCAAGCTGGCAGTGGATTTCAAAAGGTTAGCGATGTTGCAGACACAGATGAGAGATTGTCATCATCGTCCATTGGCAAAGCCACTCATAGAGTCTCAGCCAAGAAGTCCAGTGGTGGCAGAGGGCTGGACAAAACAGTGAACTCATCCTCACCATGGAGATCAATCTTGTGCTCCAGCTCACTCACATCACAGGGGAATGGGACATCACACAGCCAAAAATGATCCCACCATTGCTGGCCTTGCGCCAAAGAAAGTCCCTGGCAGTGCCCACAGGGCAATCGCTACATCATGCCACTTTATGCGTAGTCTCGTCTGAAGCACTTGTAGTAGAAGAGATGCCTGTCGGCAGCAGCATTGAGACCAGGGCAGGAATGAGCTTGGAGCGATGACTCCATCCTTGGATTAGTAAGATAAATGATGGGAACTGCAGCAAGACTTTTATACATTGTGAGACATTTTAGTGGGTCATTGCATGTTTAGAGGAGAGTACTACCCATTGAGTTCAGCAGAGGGGAACGCCTGTATTAGAGCTGTTAACATGTCAGAGACATCTAAAATATGTCCTAGACTATACACTGTTTTTGTAAGACATCAAAATCCAAAAAGGTTGGAAACCACTGGTGGGTGAAGGGGTGGGTTAATCCAGGTCTGTCGCCTAAGCCCTCACGACAAGAGAAAAACAGCTGCCACATTTAACAGTGGCATAAGACAACACCTTTTCCATCAGATATTGCAGACCAGAGAGATCCTCTCCCAATGCACATGCCAGGGAGTCCAGCCTCCTTTTCTTGCACCAGCTACTTTGAGTTGTAGCAAGTAATGGTGGATCCAGCTTTCAGTGCTTGGATGGTCTGCACCACCTGTGCAAACAGTCCAGCCCACAATATCCTGCCAACCCTTGAGAGGTTGGTCCAATGTGGGCAGTATGCCTCAAACCCGCCTCCTGGGAGAGAGCCCCCCGAAACATACATAGGACATTGACAAGGGTTGGGCTGCCAGCATCCGGCAGTCCGGGACAATCAGGATGACCGACAGCCACTCTTGCCTCACTCTCTCCAGCAGAGAAGGAATGAGATGAAGGGGAAGAAAAAAAGCCTAAAACGGCCTCCTTGTCAGTGACGTGTGTTCAAATGGAGCCTGTGTTAGATAGAACATCAACTTCCAAATCCTTGGTTTAATCTTGTAATGGTAGACGTAATGATCTCTTCAGATAGTAGAAAACATGAAATATGTATGTGTGTGGATTTACTCTGTACATTGATCACGTCATGAAAACATTTTTGAGTTGATGTTCTGTATTGTTCCAGACATTGGTTGTCCTGTAATGTTAGAAAGAGTCTTATTTCAGAACTTATACTACCAATAATGGACTACGCTGACATTATTAACCAGAATGATTCTTAAATTGACCTTCATCCCCTCACTGCAGATTTTTACACACCATTGCAGAATGTTAGACACACTCTGGTGACTCCCTCTGATATAAGACGTTTATTCCATTGGTTCAAGTTTATTTTTAAATGTATTACCTTAAACTGTCTAAAACATTTTTATGTTCTTTATACATCAAATTATTCACTAGGCGCTCTGACATATCCTCTTTATAGTCCCCTTTGTACCAAAGGAAGTCGGTAAAACAGCTTTTATGTTTCAAGCTCCTTCTGACTGGAACAAGTTACCTGCAAATATCCACTCTCTGTCATCATTTTGCTTATTCAAAAATGTTTTGTTTTCGCATCTTAAAATAAATTGTTTATGTTTTCGGTCATGCCATCACTGTTTCTGATGGATTTATAGATTGATTGATTTTTGAAGGTTGTGACCCTTTTTTTCTCCTCTTTTTTATTTAGTTTGCTTGTTAATTTGTTTTTTGTTACATCATTGTTGGGTTACAGATCATTGTGTCTTGCACTGTTCTGTTTTCAATTTGTTTTCCAAATGTTTGTTTGGGATCCCCTTGAAAACAAGATGACACATCTCAAGGATGTTTATTTGCTTTGACTCAAATCTACATTACTCTTTCATTGAACAATTTTTGATCCTTTTTCAGGATATCAACCTGGTATGAAACACCATATGAAATAATACATCATTCATGCTCTCTCAGGGCTTATTTTTGTGTAAACCATTTCTCCTTTTATTGCACTTGGTTGCAGCTGCACACATGGTGACCAAAGCCATTTTTTAGAGTAATTATTTTCGATCCGTCAGATACTCAGACATATCTTTCTGTCATTCTGTTCTAATATGGTGAACTACCTATTTACCATCCATATAACTATGGACATTTCTGTACTGTCTTCATCATTTTTACTTTCAATAATTGAATTGTTGATTTATGTAGTTATGTAGTATTTTTTATGACTTATACAGTAGTTATTACAGTTACAGGTCTCTTTCTTTTCCAAGTAATTTCAAGCAAAAATCACATATAGATTGATGATGAACCACTCTAGTGATCTATTTGAACATGTATTGGCTAAGTATTGGTGATGTTTTTAGTGGACTGTGTTTGTAAAAATGGTCTCATTTATCCTGTCCCTGACGACCCCTCATATACATGATGATATGAAAACAAGCATTTCTTCCTCTTGATAATATTAGACTATTATCATGTTATAAAGAAGCTAAACATTTAAGTTCAGTCGTGATCTGGTAACTAAATAACATATGTTCACTGATGTATTTCAAACATACTAACACGGCCCAATTCTTAAGGCTGTGACTTGGCAAGATCTCAAAAGGTTCAACATCTAGGGGTGTGTCTGCAAAGGCAAAGGGACTTTACAATTAATCACCCGGTATAAAAAATAACAAAAATATATCATGACTGCAATCTGAAAATTCAAATATTTTCTTAGTAGCAGGCAGTCATGCAGAGATAAGTGACCATGTCTTTCTCTGTCCCTGTCTGTCTTGTTTGATTACATGCAAACTTAAAAGGACCAGTCTGTAAGATTTAGTGACATGTAGTGGTGAAGTTGAAAATTGCAACTAACCGAATACCACTTACCTCCCCCTCCCCTTCTAAGCATGTAGGAGTACCTATGGTGGAAGTGAAACTTGGGGGAAAAAACACATAAGTCCCTCTCTAGAGCCAGTGTTTGGTTTGTCTATTCTAGACTACTGTAGAAGCATGGCGGTGCAACATGGAAGAGGATCAGATCCCTATGTAAATATAAAGGGCTCATTCTAAGGTAACAGAAACACAACTCTCAATTCTTATTTTCTGGTGATTATAAGCTAGTTTAACATATTTGTAAATATTTTATTCTATTTATGCCAAGTCCATTCAGCTAGATGCCAATAATCTTACACAATGGTCTTTTGAGCTATATATGTTATATGTTGTATTTGGCATCAGACCATTTTGTTGTTGTTGAAATAAATAGTAGTGACAATCATTTGTCTGCACACTGCTTCATCAGTATGAAGCCAAGTTCATCAGCTGCAGTATTTGAGTTTCATCTTTTGGCCGTTCTTTCTTCTGCTCAGACAAAGCTGCTTTCTTCAAACTGTCTCATTAACACAAAGAACTTGTCTTCTGCTTTTTGTCCCCTTCTTTGTAAAACTGGTGACATTATCTTATGATGCACACCAAGCACTGACACTCTCCTGACAAGGAATGACAGCGACGAGTGCGGCAGGGAAGCACGAGGTACTTTGTCTTAATGAGCTGCCATACATTCTGAGTTCCCCCTCCACCTGTGATGAGAAAGTTACTTCTTTCCTTATTCATCTTAGGACTGACTTCTGTGCGCCTGTCTTTTTGTTGTCTATCTTTGTCTGCTCATCTGTTTTTTGTTCTCTTTTAGTTCTCCCTTCTAAAATCTAGTTGGAATACTTTTTTATATCCATTCACTTACACAGATCACACAATGGCTGCATACAGTAGCAGTTTTTTCCATTTGCAGCTATACCATTCCACAAATACCTGTCTCCATCTGTGACCATGAGCCCAACCTGTGGGAAAGCAGCCTTGTAAGATAAGCGACCTTGTCTCTTTTGGCCTACATTATCAGTAGTGTGCCATGGAGAGGGTCCACTAATGCACACTAATCCTCCAACACAATGACCCCAATCCCTTAAATCTGTCAATAGCGAAGCTGATGCTCCAGATTAGAGATCCTGCTGTGATGATACTGAGAGACTCTACTCCTGTCTTGTTGTTTGCAAGACAAATATTTCACAGCTCGTGACTTACATACTATATTATATACAAAGTAGCCCTGACTGCTAAATTAATGCACCTATATTCACTGTGGATTATTTCCAAAATAAATAATGTAACTGGAATTTTCCCAACCACTCAAGACAAACTAATATTACAACTAAAGCCTGTGTGAGGACTATGATTAACAGAAGAGCTCTCTCAGAACTGTGGTGAAGCCAAATACTTTACGTAGGGAGCATAAATTGTTTAAATGGGATGAAAACTGATGTGAGAGGTATCAAAAAAGCTATCAGCAGAAAAGCCTATGGTGACATACAGTATTGTTGTCATACAAACTCTGCAGCTTTTATATCTTAATCATCATTACTGTTCATGAATTTTTAGTTCCAAAGTCTGTGTCCTGTATTATACAGCAGGTCTGCAATCAAAGATGCTGGGCCGTGATGCACCGCAGAGAAAGCTGCTTATCTCAAAACTAGTTTGTTTACTTTTTGTACGGCTGCTGGATAGATAAATCGACTGGAAAGGGGAGAGAGTTTATACACATACAAAAACGCTGGGCCTGTAGGTGGAGAATTTGGGAGAAAGTTAATAAAATTGCTTTTATCAACCCTTTAAATCCACCCCGATGCTGTTGTGCAGCAGGGAGTGATGATGCGTGCTGTCATATCCACAGCTGCCAATTCCTGAGATGCAGGGCATCAGATTATCTGGGTTCCTTTAAGCTGGGAACTCTGTTTATGCATCACAGCTCCTAGAATGTAATTTTGAGACGTGTAGCTGTGGTCACCTCAGAGACACAGAAAGGAAGATGGAAAAAAGGAGACAAATGAGGCGTGAATTATATGCAAGCTTCTATCTTTTTTTCTTTCTTTGTCTCAGTGTCAGCGTAACAGTTATTTTGTGCAACTCTAAAAGCTGCAGCAGCACCGAATCCCAATATTGGCTGGCACATCGAGTTGCTGTCAGTATGACATTTCATTGAATGATGACATCAGCCTTAAATCACATTCAATAGTGATTAAACATAATTAAATCCCACTGATTCATAGCAGAGCTTTAGCCTATAATCTGAACCATTCATTGTTCTTCTCTGTGAATGATACTATTTTAAAGACTTAAGAAACCATGATTGTATTAAATAGAATTTCATCTATAACACATGTATCCACTTGTTCTTTATTGATAGGATCTCATAGGAAATACACATCATATTTTGGTTTAAAAATAAGAGGATGTTACATAGAAAAGGCATCATCATTTTTCATTTACACATGAAAATCTCACAGTTGAATATGTATTGCTCTTTGTCAAGAGGCCAAGATTAGACATTTTTACAAATTGTAGAACTAGGCCCATAGGAGAAGCCCAAAGCTCAAGGTAGGTTTGTTAAAAAAATTCAGAAACAATGTCCACTTCAAACTCTGCACAGATTACATTTGCATAGCATGCATTTGATTTGAATAAATATTCTGTGAAGACTTTGCTGTGACAGATTGCTCAAAATAACTTGAAATGTTGCATATTCTCTGACAAATTGTACAAACTCTTCAGGTATTCTCAAGAAGAATCCTAAAAAAAAGTACAAATGGCTGGAAAAGCATAGAATAGAAGAAATAATCCCTCCCATACTGCATTTACCCTGACAACTACTAATATCTAGAGCTGTTTCTACAGGGGCAACCGGGTTGTACCAAAGTAAAAGGAAGTGAAAATTCATTTTTTTTTCGAATTAGAAATGTAGAAATAAATAAAAGTATAGATATATGTGTATTTACAGGAATGGATCTGTAGAGCACATGTTTTAATACAAGAATATTGCATTTAGAGAATGCAAATCAATTTGAAACTTAAAACGGACACAGTATCCGTCCACCATTCCATTCTGTATTTACAGGCTTTCACTAAGTACACACTTTGCTAAAATACATTTTTTTGTAATCTCAATAAATACATCCTTCAAAGTGACCAGTCTCATTGAAAAAATGAAAGCCAGCCAGCTTCTTTATTAACATTCTACACCAGAACATATTGTATAGCTATATTTTTTGTTCTATCTCACTGTCTCTTTACAACAGTAATTATACTAATGCACACACCCCCAGAAAACTTACTGGGGCTCTCCTAAAGGTTTGACAACAGGCCATGGCATGTCAGGTAATGGTGTTTGGGGCTCAGCAGGTGTCTGGTGTTGCTGCATCTGCTGCTGTTTGGCCCAGTTAAAGTCCACACCGTTCTTCTTCAGTGCAGCCAAGTGCTTGATGTCTAGCGTGGTGAAGGTGGTGAACTGCACTTGGTTCCTCTTACTGGTGGGGGAATGAAGTGGTTCGTTGCGGTGTGGCCTTGCCAGCAAGGTGGCTGAGCGGTTCGCCATGGGGTCGATTAACTTTCCCTGCAGCTGCTGCTGGGAGCTGGTCCTGCTGCGGCCCAGAGTGGCAGTTCTTTCAGGGACAGCGGGGGCGCTCACAGTGGGCAGGGTCCTCTCCAGGGTGCGGTGGCCCATGGAGTCAGTAGAATGGCGGGACTCAAGAGGGCGATGGGTTTCACGTTTTAGCGTTGACACTTGAGTTGGGGCCCCTGGGTCTGGAGGGTCATGATTGTTGCTCCCCAGCCACACCCAGTCATGCTTATGATCCTTTGGGTCCCCATTTGGTGGCGGGCCTGCTTGTATGGGAGTTTTGTGTTTACGGAAACAGAGTTTATATGAAGCGCAATTAAGCAGAAAAGCCAAAATAGCCACACAGGAGACCCCCACCAAAGCATACATGCCAATTTCCAAGTCAGACATGGCTCGGAATGTCCGTATAAGGTCACTCTCAATTACTTTTGGGGTTTTAGATTTAGGTGGTTCCTTTTTGGGTGTCACTTCTGCTTTAGGTACGTCTTTATTAGGTGGTGAATTGGGGTTGTCGAGCATGCTTCCATAGCTTCTCTTCTGCCCTTCTCCTTTACTAACTGCACCCATTGTTGTATCTATAGGTCTGGCAGTGCTCAGTGGTGTAGTGGCAGTCATGGGAATGACAGTATATGTGGTACCTCTTGTAGCTCTTGTCGTAGTTCCAATCCACACAACATCTGGCTGCACGTATCTTGTTAAAAATGTAGTTGGGGTGGGAGTGTCTGTCTGTTGCTGGCCAGGTACTGTCCTTCTGAACAACCACTTATCCACATCTGTCACAGCACGCTGTGACGTCACCATTGTTTTAAGTTCCCCTACTACTTCTGATGCACCATCATCATAATCTTTATTTCCTTCAGTGCCAATCAGATTTCCACCACTACCACCTCCACCTGCTGCTACAGCTCTTCTGCTGCCCTGGAAGTTGATCCTGAGGAGCCCCGTGCCCACTGCCAACTTGCTTTTCCTCTTGGATTTCTGGCATTCCTCACAGATCCTCAGCTCCACTCTCACTAGCACCCCTTGGCCTTCATTTTCATCATGGGCCAATACAAATGTTGACTGCGGGGTGCGGCGTACTGTGGCCACCCCCTCGTCTGGGGTAGAGACTGTCAGGGAGTAGATACTGCGGTCAAACAGCTCCAGTGGAATGACTGCACCATCACTGAACTGAACCCAGCAGCTGACCACAGCCTCCTGAAAGAAAAAGAGAAAGAAAGAAAGAAAGAAAGAAAGAAAGAAAGAAAGAAAGAAAGAAAGAAAGAAAGAAAGAAAGAAAGAACGAAAGAGTTCATATGTAGAGAAGCAGGTCAGAGCACATGCAGGAAATCAACATTCCCCTCCTGCCTTCACTGAGGGCCATATTCCCATGATTGTTAATAACACTAAATTGCCTAAGCTAATCTCTTTATGATTGCACTCAGTAGGGTGCTATTGTACCATAGATTATAGTCATCTGAACTCATAGTATGAAATATAATTTAACCAAAGTGGATAAAGAGAAAGTCCTTTAAGCAAGAACAAAAAATATAGCAGTGAGGTTCATCCTAAGGGCAGAATTAGCCAGTCCAATCACATTAATACACAATGACCTATTTCCTGTTGCTAATGTGAGCCACTGGGTCGCCACAGACCTAACCTATATTTTGGGTTTGAATACATTATGAATTGCCCGAAGCAGAACATTAACAGCTTGCCATTGCAGACACATTGGCATGGTTCTAATAGTTTGTTTATTGACAGGGGCAGACCAGCCGCAGTGACAGTGTACTGTAGGTAAAGTGAGCTGTCGTTCCAACAGCTATGGACTGCCTAATTGCTGCCCCCATGCCTGTGCCGGGGAGCTGGTTTAAAATGGGCAAGCTGCCATGGCTAAATGTACGAGTGAGCTTTTAAAATGATCATCTGTGCACCCTGTCTGCCTCTTCCGCTCTCTCACTCACGCATGGTAAACACAGATGATAGCCGGGGCTGTGAACAAAATGAGTTCACATTCCGAGAGGCAAAGAGAAAACAAATATTATCACACCCCTAAGGTCATTGCTGTTACAATTCTTATAACTCAACTCTGTACATAACCATTATATTGTTGGAAAAAGCATTCAGGATACATTAACAACACTATTTTATGATAGTAAGTTAAAAAATTTAATTTTTAATCTTTAAACCCAACAATTGAACTCTCATTGGAGAAAACTCAAATGAATGTGGGGAATGGTGTGATTATTAACTTGAATAAAAGAGATTCTTCCTTGAAATGAGAGTTTTGTGCTTAAAGTTAAGACATTGAACATGCACTGCTATCACATTTGGATGTTTCACTGTATAATTATAAAACAACACTCAAAACTGTTAAGGTTAATATGGTCATGAATCTTATTGATGGTGATTAGTTTCTCTTTGATTTTCCTAAAGATGATGTGACCTGCAAGCCTGGACTTCTCTATGGGCCCAACAAGCATATGTGGTATATTTTTTATATTTCTCCAACAGAGAGGCCACCTCAGTCCAGATATCAGGCTTGGCCCAAGAGAAACAGTTCTGAGAGCAACAAGGGCAGGATCATTCCCTTTTCAATTCAGAAATGTGTAATTTCTTGCATGATCATTTTTATACTTATATCCACTGTACCCTAATATTTGAAGTAAAATGTTTCATTGAACATAGTGTTTTCTTTACAATGTTCTCTCCAGGCTGATGATAGCACATATAATCAAGTGGATTTAGAATATAATCAAAATGTATCAACATTAAATCCATCAGATCAGTGAATGGTATAACAGCCGTCATGCAGTATAGGCAATTTATTTGGTTAAAGCCAGACTTTGATAAATTGTGAAATGCTAAATCGAAACACTGAAATCAATACTCAAGTCCTATGTACAAGGTTTGATTTGCATATGGTCAAATCAAAGAGTAGCAACACAAATCATTTTTTTCTAATCTACAGTGCAAGAAGCATGAGAATGGTGATGTTATTTGTACTGCTATCTTATTATGCATGCATCTGTGAGTGTTTCCAGGCTGGTGTGCATAATAAAAGGGGAAAATTGTCAGTGGAAATCATTAACGAATAACAGGGGCTTGCTTGTTGAATGCCCACACGATTACAAAACAAGAAAAAGGGATGTTTTAAGAGTTTGTAAAAAAAAAAATCATGGCTGCAATAGTAATAGCTCACTAAACGGGGGGAAATGACTTACTTGTTAAAAATTCAATAAGTGGGCAAATTACACTATTAAGATAAATACAGATGAAAACACATTGTTTAATCACACCTTTGGTATTTAATCACAGCCTACCGCAATCTGATTCAGTATTCGTGTTTGTGCTCTTGTAAGCTATGAATGCTATTCACATGGCATTGGATCAGCGTTTCCAAAGATGTGAGTTACAAAGAGAGAAAGTAGAGGAACATTTGGATGGAGAGTACATTTTATGGCATGTTTTGATAGATACTTAATTGATAGATCTATTAATCTTATATGTATGGTTCTGTATCACATGACAAATCTATCAATCTTTTAGACGGTTTCTGAAAATAAGAGAAATTCATGATTCATTCTTCATAAATTAATAATCCCACAATAAGAAATAATACTTTTATAATCTCACACCGACCTTATAATTCATTATTATATGTATTACACAATACTCTTGTTTATTTCTTGTCCTTGTGTATGTTTTTGGACTCTGTTGAATAGTTCTTTACAAAGAATGTGAAGTGACTAGAAATGAGCATCGTGCATAGAAAAAAGTACCATCACAAACAGCTGAGCTGTGCACCCCACACTTTTATGGTTTGTGTGGAACAATTTTCCAGTGACTTACCTGTTTGAGCTGCGTGATCGTCTCCCGTGTAGTTGCCATGGCGATGACGGCCCTGTTGCTTCCTGGGCTAAGCTGCAGGGACAGAGAGAGTCCAGAAACCAACTGCACCCCAAGCTCTGTCACACTCACTTTATCATCCACCACCATGATGCTCCTCTCACCAAGGACTGATGATGTCAGAGGGGACAGCACCTGCAACGAGTACAATCTCATCCAAACTGCAGATCCATATATATGTACATCTTTCACACAGCTGCTAAAACTATACGTATGCACACCTCATGGCTCACCTGTACAGTTGTAGTACCCACAGCCCGTCCCTGTAGCACCACCCCATCCTGCAACCTGGCTACATCTGGGTCTGCCACTTTTAGAGAATAGCGTACAAGATTGGTCACATCCACCTGCCAATCAAAAGAGAGGAAAATGCTAAGTAATTATCTTTATTGTTAACTGTTATTTATTTCTAATGGTTCAAAAAATTATTTAGCTTGTACTGAAATCACAGTTTTAAAACTAGTTGTTTGGTGTGTAACAAATCTGGTTGCAGTTGGTCAAGACAAGACTTGTCAAACCTGCTAAATCCTGATATTAAATGCTGGCAAATCTATTTCAGTGTGGACTGTTAAATGTTTTTACCTGCCAGTCAGGACCAAGGAAGTAATCAACAGGCTCCACTCCAGTTAGCGGGTCTGGCAGTGCCTCTGAGTCAGCCTGGGCTACGAAGGGAGTGAGCACCTTGAGTGTAGAGTACTGATACTGCAGCATACAGCCCCTGCCCTTCCTCATCTCCTCCTCTTCCTCACTGTCCCATGATCTGAAACACAAAAGCAGTCAAACATAATGAGTCACACAAGACATGAACAGTTTATGAATTGAGTTATGAATTCATGAAGGCATGTTCTGACATACACGCTTAGCGGCCTTTCTTGCCGAGGGTTAGACTTCCATGACTGCACACTAAATATGAAGTTACAGCCAGCAGGCAGTTAAATTTATCTATGCATAAAGACTGGAAGCAGGTGGAAACAGCTGGCCTGTAAAACGCACTAATTAACATGTTGTATCTTGTTTATTTAATCTGTAAAAGCTGAATTATAAAAACAAGAAGTTTATGGGGGAGGAGGGGGTTTGCCGAATTACAGACTCCCAAAAACAGTCCAGGAGAGCCAGGCTAGCCTTGTCCCACTGCTTCCATTCTTTATGCTAAGCTAAGCTAATTGCCTGATGGTCTGTAGCTTCAAATTTAGCGTACATGTAGCATGAAACTGGTATTGATCTTATCGAATTGTTGGCAAGGACGCAAATTTCTTAAAATGTCAAACTATTCCTTTAAACACACAGTTATTTACAGGTGATTTGATTTTTCACTGAAGGGTTATACAATATAAAATCATGCTAATGCTAAATTATTCCAATTGAAGAACGATACCGAAGACCAGCAGGGTGGTCGCTGCTGCTGTAGAGGTATAACACATTGCCTCACAGTGACCTTTCTCTCTAAATGGCTTTAAGTGCAATTAACCATGATCCCACGGCTGAGTAGTTGGTTTGTAGGTAACAGAGGTTAAGCTGTGAGCCATTCTCAAACCTCTCAACAATAATCATATAATTATCATAAGCACAGCTGCTCTGCCACACACTGCACCACAGGTGTGCTGGAGGGTTAGTGAAACGATTTCACACGGCAGGGGTAAAGCTGCTGTCAAGAGCTTCAGTCCAAATAAACATCATTATCACATAGCCTAAGGTTAGAACTTTGCATGTGATGGAGATACTGCTTGAATTAAATCAGTGTGACTCAACACCAGACAGAAAAATAACTCCTACTCTGTGCTCAATAATTTTGTCCAATTTATAAGGTCAGTTCATTTCTGAAACAAGAATGTAGTGCTCAAATGTGCAACACAAAACCAGGATACTCCAAAAAATGTAATTATAACCAGGATATTGCATATAAACATTCTCATCAATACTGTGTGGTTTTCCATCTGCAGAATAACCTGTACATCGTGAAAGTAGTACTAATCCGTCTTTGATTTGATTCAAAGTATTCAAAGCATCTTTGAAATTATAGCATTCACACTGGCATCAGTAACTGTTAAACTGCATTTCTGTAACAATACATTTAACCTACTGATTTCTAAAAATACTTAAACACAAAATGTGAAGTTTTTTATGTTGAGTGTCTTTGCCATAGAATCTAAATTTTCTATGCATTTTTTGGGCCTGACAGACCGCTCATTAAAATGGCCAAATATAGTATTATTATAGGTGTTGATTAAACTGTTGCTGTTAACTGATTGACTGATGGGCAAAAATTACACTGAACACTTTACTGCAAATCACCATCTGTTACAGCTACATGAGGGCACCTATAAACTTGCATGGGTGGGGATCATTTATAAATCCACCTACTTTTTGGAAGGGAACTATTTCAAGATCAAAAGTAAACATACTTTAAGTGGTTTCTAATTAGAAAGAAAGTAAGTCCTTCTTTGTCAGATACATTGTACGTACATGCATCCAACACAGTGGCATGCAGTGACACAAGTACAGAGCAGAAAATCCATCACTTTTTTTTAGCATCAGCGGAGACTGCCCATTACAATCACACACCATAGAAATGTCACATTTCTGACGTAGTTGTGTCTGTGCAACAAAACATCAAAGAGTTTTGCCCCTGGAGAAAAACTAACAACCCATCTGTCCACCATCATCATAGTATTGAGTGAAAAATAATGACTTTACTGTACTGTATTGAGTGAAATTCCACTAACCTTTAAATTCAGGGCAACTGTGTTGCCTCTAGACTCTCCTACCCACTAATGCACCAAACACAGATATTATATTTGTTATGACTAACCACATGTGCACTGTATATAAATGGATAATAGAAGCATATCTCTCAATGTAATACAGTCCAATTTAACATCACAGCCAACAAAGAACTCAAAAATTACAGATGGTGAGTCAAAGGTGAGTCAGAATCTCTCTGACACAGTGTCAAACCGATTATTACTGTATGCTTTGCAAAGTTGCAGTGAGATATTTTGTAGGGCTGGCTTTACTCCGTTTGAAGCTTCCTGGTTGTAAATGTATCTACAGGGCCAACTGCAAAACCCAGTGATTGGTTTCTTTTGTATGAAAATGTAATTCAAATACATTCAATCGGCGTGCAGGTGGTCAATTGGTTAGAGCACTTGCCACATACGCAGCCGACCCCGGTTCGAATCCCGGCCGGATGTCCTTTGCTGCAGGTCACACCCCCCTCTCTCTCCCATGTTTCCTGTCTGTCTACTGCTGAATAAAAGTGTCTATGCCGAAAAAATACATTCAATCTGACAGGAAACAACAAATATTTTAAAAATTCTTCATTTTGATTCAAGGGTCTAAGTATAGAGGCTGTTGGATACTGTACAGATTGTAAAGCCCTGGGCTAGTCTATATTTAAGAAAAAAAAAAAACTTGACTTGAAATTACTTACCTCTATAATTACCTCTCTGAACCCAAAGATTAAAATTGATGTAATCAAAAATTGTGAGGGGAATCACTCTTAATTTTTTCTAACAACTGAGGAGGCCAATGACAGAGAATACTTTGGATTAGAAAGACTATGGCAAAACAGATGACAATATACAAAACCTTCGGGTCAAAAAAAGAGAGATTTCAAGCTTTACTAATTCTTCTTAATTTTACAAACATGAAACCAGCCCCCATAACAGTCAGCATGCTAATAAAGTCTTTGCATCCTAAAATCAGTAGCCTTAATTATGTATTTTAAAATCAATAAACAACTGTCAATGTCTAAAGTTAGTTATGTCAACGTTTGCTCTAGGCACCAGCAGTAAAGTTAGCATTGGCACTGTTCCATAATAATTTATTAAGGACTCGAAACACAAAGTTTAGGACTTGAAAAACATGGGCAAAACAATTGTTCAAGAACATTTTCCTATTCTTATCCTAGATGTCTCTTATATTTCTCTGTGAGGCTTGTTTGCACAAATATTGCAAGTCAGATTAAGTCTCTCTTAGCTGGACACATTGCTCATTTCAGACAGATGAATACCACCATTTTATGAGGAGGTGTGCATTCCTGAGATTACATAATTACTGTTATCGACCTCCCTGAATCTTTAATGTATGTAAGGCTTTAATGTAAGGCTACCCATTCCACTCCTTGGGTGTTTCATTCATAAAAATGGTAAAGAGTAAAAAGAGATACCCCCCCCAGGGCTTTAAGTAGTCAGAACTCAATTTCTGTATCAAATTTAAACTAAAAAATCATTCAAATTAAGGCATTGTCAGTTCACTTTAAATGAAAGATTTATTTCATGTTCCAGTCAAGACTGAATTTGTACGTACGAGTGGTTCTTTTTTAAATGCTGAAAACAACTTTCCCAGTGGTTACCATACCTGGCACAACAGTATCACTAACAGACTTGTCCGGTATAGTAGCACAGCATATGTCAGGCCTTACCTTCTGTTGGTGGTTGTAACAGGCACCCTCCAACCCTTGATCTGGCTTAGCTCAGGGTCGGCCACATCAATGCGCAGGGGCAGACGGGGCATCCATACACTCATCTCCAGCTGGGTGCTCAGGAAACCATAGGTAAAGTTGAGCATCACTCTGCTCTTCCCTCTTGTCTCCTTCCCATTTACATACACGTAATCACAGCGTTCCGATACCTGAACATGACCAAGGAGAAAAAACAAGAGAGGGTTAAGGTAAATGAGGGGCTCATGAGTGATATCCTGGGTTTGATGGCATCCCTTGCTTTCTGCCAGTCTGTCACTGTATTAAAAAAAACAAAAGAAGTTATTTTAAAAGTTTAGAGTCACTGGGATAGAGCTTTAGTTTTAAAGCTCTAAAAGGAAAATGAATAAGAAAGTTTTAACAAAGTACACACAAAGAGAGGAGGGAGTGAACAGAGGCATCAACACATATACTATATACTAGTACTACCTCCAAAGTCTGGGAATCACGCTACGTTCCTGTTTATGTCATGTAAATTCACTACTGCGGCCTCTATGAAACTGTTGGTGAATATAAATTTGCTGTCTTTACGACTGTTCCTGTAGTGCAGTACTGTAGGTGGGAGCGCTGCAGTCCCCACTGCAGGGAGAGCAATGAGGTGAGACACAGCAGTTGGTGTGTTTTATTTAAGATTGGAGGCCTATCTCCACTGCCGCCTCACTTATCTTAACAAACCAGTGGCTCCACAGAGGTAATTGGAGAGCACTAGACTGGAGAATAGAGTGTAGCACTGGAGAGAGGGAGGTGGAAAATAGGGAGGTGGATAAAGTGAGGAAAAAGCAGAGGGAGGAATGATTTTCAAGGTAAGTCAACTTGAACTCCTTTGGAAATGCGGTGGAAGTCAGCGTGTGAAGACCTTTTCCCAAAAGGCCAAATTATTCGGACTTAAACCTGTGATGTCTTGTGCAGCTCTCCGTTGCATCAAATATACTGTAGGTTCAATGAATACTTAGAAAGAAAGTAAACTCCCCTGAACTAAAACCATACTAATTAAAAATGTTAAAAGTCTTTTAAATGATTAATGTTTTATTTTCACATTTTCAATGGAGATAACTTTATTTGAGGAAATATAATATATGAAATGCAACACAATGTATGCACGTTAATCATTAAGACACCCTATTCATTTGAATTTTATTTGATCAACTTTGCTTTGTGCATTGCTTTTGCACTTTCCTCTTTACCTTTTGATGTCAGTCTCCTGTCTTCATGCACCACTGCATAAAATCAGTGCAAAATTAAAGAATAGTGTGGTATGATAAAGAAAATAAGGCATAGACTGAGAATGTTGTAACTTAAAGGACAACATCAATTGTTTTGCAAGTTTTACTTGACTGAATGTTTAATCTGCAGTTCCAGCCTGCCATTGTTTTCCATTCATTTCTGTATTTCTGAAAATCGGCTATTCTATCTACTGAAACAACTTAGATTGTGTAATGTATCATAGTTAATGTCATATCTGTTACTTTTTTGTTACATTATTTTAAGAAAATGCCATGAAATCATTCTATATTCAAATTTAATGTCTGGGGGAAAAAATAAAGAAGTAAGAATTAAGAGTTTAGAGCTAAAGCATGCAAACACACACTCAATCTTGGGTACTGTATGGAAATCAGTCCCTATTAGCGAGTCAGACACTGGAAGTTATAAAAGATAGTCTTTTTTAACTTCATCTGGTCGATGGCGTTGCTCTAAGAGGGGTCAGTGACTGTAGAAAGCGTAAGAGTCCATTCAGAGACACAATAGTAACTGGATTAACTTCCACTACTGAAACGGAAAATCATTACAAGCACGGTCTCTTCCTTTCCCTTCCTCTATCTCACTGTCTTAAGCTTAGAGACTTAAAACACTGCCTCACACTTGGGAAGCTGGTGGCTAGTGGGTCGTCAAATGGGGGAAAAAAGTCATTTTATTCATCTCTGGTTCTCTTACACTGTCTCCCTCTCTCTCTTTGCTCTTACTGTCCTAGTAACATGGATCCATTACACAAAGGTCAAACCACTGTGCTTATGGATTGAGTGGTGGGATCATGAGCTCAGTCTTTAATGCCGTATGAAGGAGGCTGCTTTTATCCATGATGCTTACACACACATACACACACACACACACACATAGTGGGACCTGTTGAGAGTGACGGCACAGTGACAGTGGATTGTCATCTTATTTTTTTAGTGCCTCCAAATTCAATTTAAAAAGGAGACCTGCTGTGTATGCAAAAGATCTATTGAATTTACATTGGTATTGATATATGAGAGAAACAAATGCTGCAGTGGGGTTATGAGTAAAGTTTTTGCTTTGTTTAAAATACCTTAAAGGGATTATATATTATTTGTGGATATAGTAGATCATGCATACAGATAATCTAAAATACACTCGCCATGTGTCATTAATGCTTGTTACCAAATATCTGAAGGTGGACCCGGCATTATTGGCATGGGGGGCCAACATCAACATCAACACTGTTTTAATGCAAGGGCCTTCCGGGGAGGGCGCAGGCATGCCTATAAAAAAGTGCCAGAACTGTCTGTAAAATACATTGGAGACTTACATAGCTAGGAGGGGACTTTTTATTTTAGAGTATAATTAATTAATTATTAATTAAAAGATAGAATTAATTAATAACATCCTCATAGAAAAAACGTTTATATTTCTGATTTACACATGTCGGTTGGAATTCTGAGACAAAATCTTTATTGTTACTATATCTACCAAAATATTTTGTGTATATATTTTTCATATTTTGCAGATATATGCAGCAGGGATATGATTACAATAACTATTCCATTCCAAGTTGTTTAGGCCTGTGGTTGTAATGGCTTACCTTGAGTACATCTTCCTCCGTCGATCTGCAACTGGTGTAGCTGGTCACATCAGTGACTGAGCCATCAGCCTCCACAGCCAGAGTTTTCACAGGGACGGACACCATTTTACCTGTCAGCACCGCCGTGTTCAAGATATCAGTGTTCTGTGCAGTAAGAAGGGATAGAGAGCGGATAAGTCATCTGGATTGGTACAATGTTATAGTGTTATTTACAAGGAGACTGAAGGACAGTGGGCTTGAAGGGAGCTTTTTCCAGCTTCACAAGAGAAGGTCAAACTTGCAGATGATTTATTTTTCATCTTGTTTTTCAAAGTTGAAGCTTAGCCCAATTAACGAATGTCTGAGGAATTCGGTAGTGTTTTGGGGTTTTTTTGTTGTTGTTTTTTTTCCATAGACGAACGGCCGCTCTGACTGAATCATACCTTGATATCCACAAATAAAATAAGTCTGTCAAACATACAGTTCACTTACTTAATTCCAAATAATAATATGCAGTTGTGGATGTATTTTCTAATGCTGAAGAAGGTGTATTTTCCTTTCTTCGAGGGTAGTTGCTGATTGCGTGGACACCCAATATCTGAGCTAAACTATATGTCAACTTATATTATTATGTATTCGTGTTCAGTATACCTTCAAACTGCACACAGAGACATTAAAAGGTTTGTCTACTGTCTTGTTATAAGGGTGAAAGCAGACCAACACTGTGGGATTCATCACACAACTCTTTCAGGAAGCAGGGCTTTGATACATTTGCTTTATTGCTGTTCCATTTTAAACCCTCGGTACATGACAAACTTGTCTAAATATCCTGCTGGACTAATACATTATACAATACAATCACCAGTATTTGTACAGGCGCAGGGGCGACAGGCATAGAGTGGGTGTTAGCAAGACTAACACGGATTAAAACACCCTGCAGGCGGGCAAACTTGATTCATTTAAATGACGCTGATGCAACACAGACACAAAAAGTGGACTAAAAAACTAAAACAACACCTCTGTGTGTGTGTACAGCAGGTGTGTGTCTCTATCTCTCTCTCACAAATACACACACCTGGATCAAAATAAGTCCTTTACTGTACTGGTATTATCCATAGATCAACACTTTCACTCTCACTAACACCTAGACTTGATTACATTTCTAATCTTCCAACCCATTTTCCCACCTTGCACTCTACATCTATGCCAATGCTTAGCAGCAGCTTAGCTCTTACAGTATAGACCCTGTAAGTTGTCGTCAAGCCTGATGTAGCTTAAATTTTTACACTTTATTTCCTCCTTCAACATGGATTTACATCTACTTTCCAGTTAAGATCTCTGATAACGTCTTTTTAATTTATTATAGGTAGCGGCAGTGTGTAAGAAGCTCTGGGTGATCAGTGGGGTTTTTTGGGTTTTTTTCCGTCTTCCTGATGCTTGCAGACTAAAGCATAAAGCAACACTCGGCAGATGTTCCCTGGCAGCATCGCATTCTGAACTCTGTCGGCTTGACAGCTGCTGACCGCAATTTCAAAAGGACATGCTCTAGTTCAGACTGCGACACTGACCCAAACATAAGCCACTGGATCAGGGGAAGCACAAAATCAGAAAGCAATATCAGTGCTCTGTGGTGCTGCTTGCGCCATGCTGAGAGATCTTGACGTCTGATGTTTCAACGAGCTCAACAGTAATCTGGCTTGCAGTGATCAAATTCAGCTCAAGTAGTTGAGCTCTATTTTAAATGTTTTTTTTTAAAGAGTATTATTTACACTCTATGGTATGCCTGAATATTATTCATTCATTCATTCATTCATTCATTCAACAACTTGTTAATTCAGTGGATCTGCTGTGCTGTCAGTGCCAAATCCTTTATGTGTTGATATGCGAGGCAGACAAACAACATTAATGTGGGGAGCGCCTGCACACACAGCAGAAAGGTCAGAAATTCTAACACACAGCTGTCTTTGCTACGAGTCAGCGGCTTAGCCACAATGCCTTTTTCTCACTTTCTTTCAGTATGTGTAAAATGTCTAGTGCAATTAATTTACATGCAAAGCAGTACATGAGGTCATTTTCCTGCAGCTTTAACTATTTACATCTTTGGTGTCGGTGAGTCACATGTAACAGTGATTAGTTCAGCCACAGCCTGCTCAAGAAACAGGTCTATTCACTCCACTGTTTCAGAGGGATTTTTTTTCTTCTCATGTGAATCCTGTAACTGACTGAGATGAAACATATTTGCTCCCCAACCAACACTTGTCTGATTTATGTTGACTATTGTACCATGAAATAGCCTACTGAATCTCTGTCAAAGACAGACATGGATCTTCCTTGTTATTTCTGGTGGCTGCCTCAAAGTGTAAAGTTATTTGAGACCAAAATACATGGCAGTGAGGAATCTCAGTAAGTATGAAAAATATATTTACTGTTTGCATCCATCAAATTATGCACTGATTACTTTATCTTTTGCAAAGCATCATAATTATTTGAAACCTATTGAACACTGCAGTGCAGACCTGTAATATTTTGCTATGGAGAAAAAAAAACTATAATAATAAAAATAATGCAGTTGTGTGAAGAATGACTAGCTGATGACATGGCATCAATCTTACTATTTTTGAAAGTAATTACCTAATATTGACTTCAAAAACAAATAATCTTCATCTCCTTGTTTTATATCAACACTGCATTATATTATGACATAACATGCATGTGAAGGACACATTCGTATACATATACAGTAGCTGCAAGTAGCAATCAACAGGGAGAACAATGCACAGTTTTAGAGAAAACGAGAACTTAAAAAGCTTGAAAAATTAATATGATTTCAACAGAAAGACCATTGGAGCAAATATGTAGATGACTCAAGAGATTAAAATGATGCAAAAATTCTGACTCTAAGCCAAGTTTTACGAGATAATTGTTAAAACTGGACTTGATAATTACAGCGCCACCTTGAGGTCCATGAGTGTCATTTTATGTGCCTGAGTGGTGGGTGGAATTTCTAACCCACCTGCCAATTTTGATGCCTCTATATCTCACGTTTTTTGCTGCACAAACATTTTTACTGGAGAAAAATAAGGAGAAGAAGAATGAGAACAAAATCGATACGGTTCCAGCGGTTTCACTGCATGGATCCCTAATAATGAGAACAAAAACTATAGGGTTCCATCAGCTTCACCGCTAGGACACCTTATTACTATGTGAACAGAACCTTGCACATGAGTGGAGTGTCAGGCTTTTAACACATTCAGGTGGCAAAACAAAGATGGGAACATCTATGACCGGATGTATGGGAACACCAGGAGAGCACTATTGACATTCACATTCACACTGACAAAAATAAAGCCCATATTCATGAAATTATAAATTCTCAGCACCAAGTTGTGTAAGTGTAAGAAACTGTCAACTGCCAACATAAGACTGAGTGAGACAGTAGGAGACCCAGGCCTATTCTCTCTCTCTCTCTCTCTCTCTCTCTCTCTCTCTCTCTCTCTCTCTCTCTCTCTCTCTCTCTCTCTCTCTCTCTCTCTCTCTCTCTCTCTCTCTCTCTCTCTCTCTCTCTCTCTCTCTCTCTCTCTCTCTCTCTCTCTCTCTCTCTCTCTCTCTCTCTCTCTCCTCCTTTGTATATACTAAAATAGTAGTTTATAAGGCTTTTGTAACCACCTCCTACGTAAAACATCAGGATTAATCTGGCTATGACAAATCATAGTACAGACTACACTGCCATCAAGTAAATAATGAATGATGCGTGCTCTAAACTTTTTAAACAGCACACAAGTTGACAAAGATATGTTTCTCACCATGACCAGAGGTGCCAGCCCAACATAGTCTTTCTGTGTGGTGTAGATACGCATTGTGCCCACATCCTTGATGTTCCCAGGCAACTCCAGACGCCAGGAGATGGTCTGACTCTCCTGCTCTGAAACATTTTTCGGCACAAAGTCCAGTTGTAAAACTTCCAGAAGACCCCTGTTTGGTGATAAAATGGTAAAATACAGTATGGTATTAAACACATAGGAAAATTGTGGCTCAAGATATTAATAGTCAATAAACAATGACATTACTATGGAACTATTAGTGAGTGTTAAGATAGCACCATTTCTGAAGTTCATTTAGTGTAATGTTAGGGATCATTTCGGTCAGTTTTCTGTTAAAATGTCTTGTTTAATATCCAGGTGTAATTTCAATAGGTTAACGATCCAAAAATCTAAAGTTGCCGAACAGACATATCTGGATTTTTAGCCATGCTACGAGATGTTTTGGGGTAAGGTTATCAGTCAGTCAGTCAGTCCACCACTTTGGTCCAGACTTAAATATGTCATCTATGTTCATACAGGTCAAAATTTACTAAAACTTTGGTTTATGACAAAACAGCTGCCAAACTAATGACATCAGCCTCAGCTGTACTTTCTTCTAATAATCAAATGTTAGCAGAAAAATATGCAAAACTAAGATGGTGAACAAACCTGTTAAACAACAATAAAGTTAGAATGCCATTTAACTTAAAACACTGCTCTGCTAAAGTATGGCCTCGCAGAGCTGCTCAAATGGCTGCCTGGTGTCGAGAGACAAAGATGGTTCAATATAAAATATGAGCAAGTGGCTGACATGAGGTATGCAATCCTTCCTTGGGGGAGAAATGTAAGCATTTGTGCAGAGGCACCATCTAATAAAATTGAGGAAATATAAATTACTTAGAAATGTGTGCAAAACAAATGGTAGACTTTGAACCAAGAGTGAACTCAATACACAAGAGGTCTCATTTCCATCAGCAGAATGAGGTGAGAGTGTGGAAGGAAGATTAAGTGAACTGGCAGAGACTTGGGCCAAGTTTTCCGGTCAAAGGATTGCCAAAGAAATGGCATGTGATGTTATTTGATGCTGGAGAGTGTGTAGGCATACCTGCCAGTAGGAACAGATCAAAGAGAAAATTGAGCAGAAAATGAATAGAGATGTGGCACTTGTGAAGTTGAACAAAGGCAAAACAATGAATCTCTATATGGCTAAACCTCTCACAAATGTTGAAATCAGCAGCAATAAGGACAAATGCAAACATATACCATATAATAGAAATTATTCATGTTGTATCAAAGGGAACTCAAAGGGAGTTATGTATGACATGCAAGGTACCTGATGAAAAGGCACACAAAAAAAGTAAAATGCAGACTACAGTAACATTAGTTTTTATACGATAAACATTTAAAATCAAACACACCATAAGCATTCTGCCCAGGACAAGCTGAGATCCATGTCACTTTTTAGTTTGGTCTATGAAAAATATGTTTCCCATTTTTGAGCAACATGCAGCTGCTCATCATTGGTCAGTGATAACAGGTGAAAGCTCCACAAAGAGAAATGTCTACTAAGTTTCATTGATAACATCACAAAATGAACTTGACATATAGCATATAACAAAGAGGAAAACAAGTCTTGAGTCTGATCTAATATAATATCTTATTAAAACAACCACCAGATTCTGAGCAGTTCCCTCAACAACCTCCAAATTGAATCTCATATGCAAAATGTGCAATGGATTGCAAAATAGGAGGCACCCCCGTTTCCTAAAATAAGTCACATTAATTTTTCCTGTAAACAGCATTGCGTTACTCACAGTTTCTCTATGGCTTAGAATGGCATGAAACTCCTAGTTAAATCATAAGTACAAACAATTAACATCGAAAATATCCTGTTCTTTGATATTTTAAAAATAAATCTTAGGTACTGTGTATATTAAGATTTCAAGTTGGGTGCCTTTTGGCAAGAAATATCCAATTATCAAGCTTAAAATTCTGTGAGAGAAAGCTAAAGATATGATATGATATGAAAAAAACTGAACACAATATGCAGCTGAAATCAATTCACTTTTTCTACAGTGAAGCATTTTGAATTTGTTTCTGCTCTGATTCCCGCTATTGACTGGCTTCTTCTCTATTGCAATGGTGGCCAAAGATCATGGATGTTGAAGTATTTTGAACTGTCCATCATTTTTGCATGGCAGCATTTTGGAAAGCATGATTTCTCACATTTAAATTTACATTGATATTGAAGTTATGGTTTACATTTGTTTAGTTTTTTTTGTTTAAAAAAGCATGTTAAGAACTAGTTGCACCTCCTACTTTGCAGCTCCAAACACAAAACTTGAAAAAAAGTAATTCTGGTTTGGATATTGTATGGGATTAAAGTCACATCTGTGTATCTTTTCAACATGGCAGAAGTCACGTGTTGTCTGGGCAAATGAAATAAAAAAATACACTTGTTCTGTCTTAAATAAAACTAAACTGATTTAGATATTCACACAGAAAAGACTGTGAGAACGTGCATGATAGGGAAACAGAGAAACATAGAAGGGGTTAATGCCCCTATTTCCTGGAAATCCATCTATTAGGGGGGACTTTAAACCCCTGGACATATCATCACTTCAAAGCACAGTGGTGGGAGTATGTGTGTGTGCTTGCATGTGTCGTGTGTCTGTGTGAGTGTGTGTGTGCGTCCCCTGGTGAGAGCTCAGTACAAGGGACACGACTTGGAATATCTCTCCTTCCTAATCTCCCCATCTGAACGTGCAAGCGCTTAAGCCTGGATAACGTAGCCATGATTACGGATGATTACGGATAAGTGGGTCGGGCGGACGGAGGGTGGTGTGTGTCTGTGTGGGCGGGAGGTTGCTGGGCAGAGGTGGCTCCTGGTGTGCACCTCCAGCATTAGGCAACACTGATACAATCAACTGGTCCTTATCAGGTATAACAGAACGAGAAAGTGCCATGTGGGAAATTTCATTTCCTACCAAGCAAATAAAGAAAGAGGCACTTCAACAGCACTTGACCTTATTCATAGGTATTGATTAAATTTCTTAATGCCTTGATCAAAGCAATTTGGATAGAAAAACTGGTGTTCACTCAGAATGTAAATGATAACTCCTGGATTAGGAATTCAATTCATTTTTGTTTGTTTTTGATGTGGTTTAGCGTGTTTGTTTTTGTTTATTTGTTTTGATAAATAAAGATCATAAATAAAGGTCATAATTGACCACATACTTGTATTGAGATCATCATATGAAAATCAGACATTATACAAAGGAAACTGAAAGTATATATTTGAGATTTCACAGAGGAAAGAAGAGAGTCTAAATTACGAGGATAATAAATCTGAAAATAATTTGGAGCCCATTCTTTTCTTTCTTTGTTCCTTTCTTTCTTTTGATAGTGTAATCATGACAAATCATGATTACACTATCTGATTCCTTTTTGAATAAATTACAGTAATGAATGATGACTATTAAATGTTTTTTTTAACTGTAGTCAAATGTACCATAAACCAAGTTGAGCTGCATTAATTCCAACCACTTTGATTTCTGCAGAATCGTAAGTAAGCTGAGCAAACAGGAAGCTTCCATTATTCATCCTTTACAGTATTTTTTTTAGCATTGCTGTGCCCCATTATCAGCTTCAGTGCATCCTAGAGAAAAGAAAACAGAGCCATACAGCATTTATGGCTGACCAAATGTAACTAAAACCCAGAGACTGGGGATTAAAACAGTTTCTAGCTATTTTTAATGGTGTTCTCTGCAGTATCAATAAAATATTCTGTAGTTGTTGGACTCTGTGCTGGTATTAGAAATGAGTCTTCAAGTGTTTGTGGAGGTGTTCAGTCTCTAGATCTCTAGAATATTTTTTGTCAGAAGAAAAGGAATCTACAAAAAGCAGAGAAGGCATGAATTTCTAAAACACATTTCGTCTAATGTGTTTTTGTTTTTTTAGATACACAGGCGTACTCTTTTAACTCTACATACAAAGACAGGTATACAACATAAAAACTGGTGCAGTAATACATTCATTTACACAGACAAAAACAAGATTTCCTGCATTTGACTTATAGTCTATGCACCACTGAATACAAGGCCTCAAATTATTGTTTTTCCTATTAAAAACCAAACATTCATATCAATTGCTCTTCGAAGCAAATTTAACATTGGAGACAATTTTCATGTCAACAAATTGCTTCTGTTATGGTGGCATCGGGGATTATTAAAATCTGAGAAGACAAAGGCAATAAGATGTGATATAAAATGAAATATGATTTCAAAGGGACTGCTGAAGACACACATACAAACCTTTGTCAATGCACAAATGTGCTGCACATGCAGTGGACTGACCTCTTTGCAGTGACTGTGACCTTCCTCTGGCAAACGACAGAGACAGTGTTGGGAGTCGCTCCTCTGCCAGGCTCCACCACAATGTCCCACAGCGCCGAGTCACTGGGCCGTGCTGCACTGAAGGACAGGCCCGTTTTCACTGTTGCCCTGCAGCAAATACGTACACACAGTCCAGTCAATACAAAGTATGGATTATTAGTGTGCTCACAAAATATCAAAAAAAGCAAAAGACTGAAAAAACCTTAATGTACTCTGTATTTGTTTCTGAGTGCTTATACTGAAGCTTTTATTACCAACAAATGTTTAATATAACAAGCTCATTTGTGCTGTAGAATAAACTGTCTGGTGTGATAATACTCTTAGTGTAACACTGAGCACAAATATTGTGGCCGTGAGTGTCTTTGTGTCAGCACAGTATGAGTAATTCAAGCATTTTGTAACAGATGTCATATCTTTGTTTCTGTTGTCTGTACGTTCAGACATATACAAGAGTTGCGTGGGAGAGCACTGAGGATGTCATGCATTTGTTTTTTTTTTCTGTGGGCACGTTATGTTTGTGTTCCTTTGCGCTTGTAGCCGATCACATTGTGCTTAACGAGGTGAGTAACCAACAGACTGATGTTTCGCAGACTGCCGGCAGATTGAGAATTAGCAGGGGTATTTAATTCCCATTAGTCCTGTGGAGCACTGGGAATCAGTTAATCAGATGTCTGATTCAGACAAACACATCACTCTGCTAGGAGAGTGCTTATTATAAATACTGTGAATGGACCAGACAGTCCCACAGGTCCAACGGCTACCAGAGGTTTTGGTTTTTTAAAGCAGATGTCCTCAGTTGTTGCATAACAAGAGTCTCCACGCATCATTGTACAGGGTCATAAAGCAGTTATTTGAGTCAGAAAAGTGATGCAAGGGACATTAAATGCTTCTGATCCGTGTTTAAAATGCAAGGATCCACTAATCTGCACTCATGCAGACACCTAGCTATGGGGTGGGAGCCACATTTGTTTCCAAAACGGGCCAATTTCCTTGTGGCAAGGATTCAGTGAGGTGCTGGAAATGCTCCAGAGGGAATTTAGCCCATGCTTACTCAAGAGCATCACCCAGCTCCTGCAGATTTTTCATCAGGATATTCATGCTGAGAAAAATTTGAAAAACATCAACATCAATAAAGTGTTCTATTGGGTTTGCAAACTGTGAATGCCACCCCTATAAAACAATATTGAGATGCGGTGCAACATGCTAGAAGCATCCATGTGACAACGAATGCTTATTTTCCAAGAAAACAGAAAGTAAACACCATAAAGAAACTGTTAAACCATTATTGCTTATCTCATATGTTGATACTTGGACTGATCCACACTTACATGATATTACACCTAAGATCCATTTTTCTGCCATCAGCATATCAAGACAGAAGATAAGGACTTATTAGCAAGTGACACTGTTTTGCTTTCTAACATTGGTCTGTTGCTCCTTCAGTCTAGCCACTAAATGGTCTGATAGTGTATACTGAGATGTAGTCAGCAAAAAACATTAATACTGACATAAGGAAAGATGCACCCACATAATCTGTTCATGTTTGAATACAGGTCAGCAACAGCAACCAGACTAATCAAGTCAATAACCACTGAGACAGGGTCAAGGTCAGATGGACATAGACATGTTTGACGGACAAAATACAGTATGCAAACATACAGTTTAAGTGGACGCACAATATTACGAATACTGGAGACATATTTGTTTTGAAATCAATTTCTATGCAAAATCTCCTGGGTTTTTTAAGGTTTGAAACATGTGCAAATATTAAATCAAATACATCAAGCAGTAATTTCAAGATAGCTTCAACAATTAATACGCAAAACGTGCGTGTTTTGTTTTCTTAAACTGATAAATATTGAATTTATTAGATTATTATTGTAATCAAAACGTGATCCAAATGACCAAATTATTGTTTTTAAATTCAGAACAATTGCAATGTTCAATAAACATGATTTCAGAGCGTCAAAAGTATTTTCTGCATATCAATGTTTAGCAAAACCAATTTTCTTGCTCCTTGTCCAGTGACAACAGGACCTGAAGATCAACCTTTGTCAGGTGTACAAACCACTTCAGCTGCCTCCTGCTGAGTGTGGAGGAGCTGTAACTCAATGCCAGGATCTTCTTGGATCACTGGTTTCTTGCCCACAAGCAGACATGAACCACCCCGCAGAGAAACCTCATTTCGGCCACTTCTTTCCTCGCTCTTTGTCTTTGTCAATCACGACTTTAGAGTTCACGACCACAGGTGGGGAAGAGAATGGATATCGACCTGTAAACTGAACAACACTTCACCACTGTTTTACCAAACTCAGTCAATCTCCTTGTTTAAAGACATACTGTGCAGGATTTGTCGATTGCTGTGAAACACAACATTCAAAGTTGGCTTCTCCTTCCAGGCTTAACGACACCAGAAGCTTGCTGTGGTCCTCTCTGCTCTGCTTATGTGTGTGCATATGTAGCTCAGCTCCACCCTCGGTCAAAGAGACACAGACAGAGAGCAGAGGAACCACATGTATGCACACAGATATACACGGTTAATCCTGGCAGTCAGCCCAGATCATTTCTACTGCAAAGGGTTAACCTCCTGATTCATTTTCAATCAGGGCCACAGATTATCTGGCCTAACCCTGCTAGAGTGGACTCAATCTTGGGTCAAAGAGTGAAGTAGAGCAGGGATTTTTCCCAGGGGGAATCAATCACTTTGCCAAGCTCCTCAGAGCTAGCCTTCACTTGGACTTAACCGTTGGACTGAGTCCCCTCTTCTTGTCCAATCTCATTCTGGATGTGGCAGTGGGTCAGAAATACATGGACTGAAATCACCGACCTTACCGGAGGAATTTCAGTGGCATGGTCAGCGAGTGTGAGTCAGGGGAATTTCAGGTGGAGAGGCTGTAATTCCTTCCAAATAGTCAAAACAACAGCAGATGTAGTGTAGGTGCAATATGTACGATTTAGTGGCATCGATCGATAAGGTTGCCACAAAACGCCCATGAAACTCATAAAAACCATGTGTTTTGTTTGTCTGTTCTGGGTCACTGTTGAAACATGGCGGTGCAACGTGGTGGACTCAGTGGAAGAGCTCCCTATGTAGATGTCATTCTAAGGTAACAAAAACACAACAACTCTTTTTTCCAGGTGATTATACACAAATGAAAACATACTTATGAATATTATATTGCATTTCTGCTAAGTCCATTCTGCTAGATGCCATTAAATTCTTCACACTGCACCTTTAAAAAGGTCAGCGTCTCTCTACAAAATCTAATTCATGTAATTTTTAAAAAAGCCAAGCAGAGTTACATTCAGGTCACCTGGTCTACTGTGTGTGTGTGTGTTTATGTAGGCATGTTTGTGTTAGTGGATAGTAAGTCTGATATTTGAGAGGAACACTGGGATTGACTAATACAGCCACATGTTTAACTATGTGTCCTATGGATTAATTCACATATCTTAACATTTCTCTCCACTTGCCTGCATCCCCCCACAGATTACTACTGGTATGTTTGCAGCATGATATCACTAAATCACCGGATTAGCGAGAAATTTGTCTTGTGTTTCAAACAAAAACCATTAAGCTGAGTAAAACCTGGAAACACAACTCTTGCTGCGATGGTTTTACACTTCACTGATCTGAAGCATTCTAATAAAAAAACAATTTTACTCCATTCAGTGAAGTGCATCAAAAGGCAGCGAGTAGAAACTTTGAAAACAGATTGAACTGTGTGTTTCGGTGTGACAACGCTGCTTTCATATTAAGTTCACTTTCACCCAAAGGAGTCAGGAAGATGTTGGTTATTTGTTTTCCTGCTCCATTAAATAGATGCATTATTTATGAAGTCAAATACCCTGAGAAGCTTGCTCAAATGTTAGTAGAATGTTGAGATATGAAAACCGGTGAATCATTTGCCAATTATTTCCCTGCTTATGGAAGAGTGCTCTCCATAACTCCCCCACTAACTGAGAAGTTGAAGTAGACAGGATATATAACATGTCAGCAATTTATGAAACCAGCGAGTCTGGCAGACAACACAAGTCATGTTGCCGCTCAAGCATTTCACTGCGTGGCCTTGATGTCAAGCCCCATCAGTATTCAAGTGCCTTAAGTAACCATTTAAATGCATGGAGCTTATCCTTCATGAAGATGCTCAAGTATGCTGTACATCATGATGGTTCCGCTTGGTTTTCAGTCTCTTTTTCTCCTTCACGTGTTTCAGTGACGATTAAATTTTATGTGACTCCTCCTAAACTCTTGTTCTTTGCAAACTCAGCAACATAGTTGAATAATTATAATGTTATCTGAGAATGATACATTAAGCTTAACAACATTTTGCTTTATTTAGTTATCTAGGGCCAAAATGTGAGGTTGGCAAACGTACAGAATGTGGTTAAACTAGTTCAGTGTAATATTAAGTAATAATAAGTTTTCCATTAATATTACCACTATGCATACATATTGGCCAACAAAATACCCTTACAAGGGATCCACTACAGAAAATGTGTGTATACAAATGTTAAAAATGTCAAATATTAAGTGAGAATGCACCACAGTTGGAGGCTCAATAATTGTACTTGAGAACTGATTTACATCGGTTTTGACACCTTGAAGGCTTGACCTGACTTCAGTCTTGCAAAATAATATTTGTTTTTATTCTATCTACACTTCAATATTTATTTATCAGGCCTCAACGCTGAAAGGAATTGGTCTGAGCTAAGTAAAATAACATTAACAGTGTTGTGATTGGAACTGACCTAAAATACTGCCATCTTTACTTGCAATTTACTTAGAAAGTCTCGCAACCTGATTTGAGACATGAGACTCTACTTTAAATCTGCACAGACAGATGTGAGGTGTAACCCAAAAAACTAAAACAAGCTCTACACTATCAAAAAAAAAGTATTAACTTTTAAATTAGAGGACAGGTCAGTATCCAATTCAAGAAAATGTGTTAAAATGTTTGAGCTTTGAAAGGTAAATATATGCTGTATGTATAAAAGAGAGTGAAGATATCTCACCTAATTGTGAAACTCTCCAGGGTGGATGTACTAGCCAGGAAGACATAGAAAGTTGCCACATCTGTAGTCTTCAGGGGCTTGGAAGAAGTCTGGATCACCACGGCACCTCCCAGCCTCAGCCGCAGGAAAGTAGGGTTTCCTGGTGGGGTTCTGAGCAGATTGACACTTCCTATCCGCCTCATTGGTGTCCCTGAGCCCTGAGGGCCTCCTCCTCTTCCAACACCAACTCTCTGTAGGCTATCCTGCGGCGTACACTGGTCTGTCTGTACCCTCCGACTCTGGAAGTAGACTTCCACAAGGTTCCCTGGACGCCCCTTTACTCCATCGGTTCTTCCTGTTTCCCTGCTAGAACTGCCAGATCGGCTGGCTGAACTGAACCAGGCTGGCTCTGGCTTCAGCTGTGCCACACAGAATCCACCTGGAGACACTAGGCATGCCCCACGGACTTCCCTCGTCTCCCAGAAGGCATAAGCTGTCACACAGTGAGCTCCGTTCTTCACCTTTGCTGCACCGCTTCTCCTCCCATTATCTTCTCCAGACCCCATACTTTCTCGCCCAACAGTGATGTTACTTTCTGTGGGCATGTGAAAGAGGATCTTGACAACAGGGGACGAGGAACGAACCTGGCGCACCAAAATGACTGGCAGGATCCTATGCCCACTGGTTAGCATGTCTGGAGGAATTGGTGCATCTACAGTCAGGGGGCCATATGAAGCGATGACAGTTGGCTGGAGGAGCCCAGCGCCTGGATCAGTAATGAGAAAAGTCTGAGTCTGTGCCTTCAGGCTGGAGTTCCCTGATGGCTCTGAACTGTCCTGCCGCAAAAACACATGGTCCACATTGAGGACCTGGAAGTTGACAGTGGGATAAACAGGAGATGGGGTGGAAGATGTCCCAGTGTCTTCAGTAACCTGCTGGCTTTCAGCCACTGGGAGACATCAAGAAAGAGAGATTAGTGCAGAAATGATATTGCACTGCTGCTTAAAATCAACATTTAAGTGTTACTGTAGGTGTCAAATCTATTTTAATTATAAGCACACTAAGTACACCACTTACAAAGTCAATCAGTTACTGTAACTGAGAACGTAGAGGAGAATGGAAGGAGGATGAAGGGTTGAAAAGGAAAGGAGTCAAGGTGGGTGAAGGATCAAGTGGGGATCAAAATTCTGATCAGGGCAGATGGGTCATCTCAAGGAAACCAAGGGCGGTGAGACTCAAGGAAAAGGCAATGATGCAGATGACTTGATGATGCAGCAAATACGGCTCATTTCCCCACGCAGCTCCTGCATTAAAAAGGAGGAGAGTGAAGGGAAATAAAAAAGGTGTTTGTGCTGGAAAAAATGTAAGGAGTGAGAAAACAAGAGAGAGAGGTGTAAGGCACAACTAGACAGGTCAGAACAGGAAATGGAATGAGTTCAAGGTGTCTTTGTTTTGGTTTTAATGGTGTGTTTGTTTCAGAAAGCTGTATGAGGTGCTGGAATTATCTGCCCTTTTGCACATCAGAATTAACTTAAAAAGTAATACTACAACTGCATCTGTGTCATATAAAATGTTCAGGGCCATCATAACTGCTGTGCAATAACAAACTTGAAATGAGTTACATGCTCAGTGCCTTTTCAATCAACGGTAAACCAAGGCTGTTCCTTTCTCTAAAAGTTGGGGACAGTTGACACGACCCTTGGCCAAGTTTAAAAAGCAAAACAAGGCTCCCTGTATTAATTCATTTCAAAATATCATGAATAGAAGATTTAGCAGCCAAACATCCCTCAATGCGGTTTTGAATGATGGAAAAAAAAATACCACATGGTGTAATTTCTATTGCCTATAATGCAACCAGATGGTACCAATTATGGCAAATCCACAGGTCTCTGATGAGATGTTCAGCCAAATGAAACTCCTGCCACATGGTCACCACTGCTGAATGACTCCATCTTCACTGTAGTTATTATGTCTAGCACTAAAACACAGTGCTGTTCGGTGCCCCAGACGTCTCAGTTACGTCTGTCCTTTAACAGTGCTATAAAGTGTTATTTCAAATGAGATCTGCTAAAGGGAATGGTAAATGACTAATTAAAAAAGGCGCTCTCGTAACTTCAGTGGGATGACTGTTTGTCCCAACAGGATGCTGAATGTGACAGCTCCTATTTCCTCCTACCAAAGACTTTGTAATTTGCCACCCTTTATGTTAAAGTGCTTCAAAATGTATGTGTTAGCTAGTTTGACTTTCCCTACCTCATAAAAATAAAGGCAAACATCGGGCAAAGCAGAGCCCCACCTAAAGGTTTTAGAAGCAACATATAGTTTTTTTTTAATTTCCAAACCATACTACGTTAATATATCTACATGTAAATCCATTTTCTTTCTGAAATCAAAGAGAAATCTGCAAGTAAAAAAAAGATGTCAGGGTTGATATTATAATGTGATGTTCAGAAAAGCACACAGGAAACTCTTCTGTCTTCAGATGAGACAGATGCGGTGAGGAATTATTTGCTGGTACACATCGCTTCATGATATCTGCACATTAGGCAAGTAAAACCATACATAAAATCAAACATAACACAAAGTGATTCTGGTCAACCATCAATGTTTTATTCCCTATTTACTTTAGATCATGACAGAAATGATCAGGCACCATCAATTTTGTTAGTTTGTCTACTGTATGAGCAGACTTGTGAAAACCAATAATTAATTTCTATTACTATTATTGGTGAACAGACAGGCCAATGATCAAATATGTCCATTTTTGGTATAATTAAGGCCTAAGTCCGCAGTTTTTAGATGATTACTGGCTTTTAGCCATAAAGAAAAAATCATAGTTGAAACACAAGGGACTAGACTCCAAACCCTAGAGCAAGTTGTTTACAGTAAAATGAAGGAAAAAATTATTCTTTGGCAGATGTTTGTGATCTGTAGTTTGAGTGCCTTCTAGCTTATTTCATCATCAGTAATCCTATCCAGCTATCATAACATGAATGTCTGAAATTTTTATATAATTTTTTTTATCAAAACATAGGATGATTGTTGACTGTTATAAAGAGTCCATGTGTTAAAGCTGCCTATGCTGGCTCAAAGTGGTTAATCCAACTCGTTAAAACATATCCTGACACATCCTGTCCCCAATCGCATGGCAACAATCAGAGCAACAAAATTAATACATTTTGGCAAAAAAAAATTAATAATAGAATGAAAGAAGAGGAGGAAAATGATCTTAGTGTAGCCAAAACAAGTCTGCAGCAACGTGTGACCACAGGGAAAGGACATACATGTAGTTGATGATTTGATGGTTATGAGTTATGAGTTATTGGTAATGCTTACAATCCCTTTTTTGTAAGCACAGGTCTGTGAGACAAACATTAAAGAATAGAAGTGTCTAATTTAAGCTGTCCCAAAATGATTTTGTATAAATAATCTCTTCAAGATTTAAGCTTCAAGATTAATTTTATTGTCCCACAGAGTTGGAAATTTGTCTTGGGCTCGTCACCCCTGCCGAAGCCATAAAAAAAGATCAGCATATTCTCATCTTTGTTGCAGCCTCAGATCCGAAGCTCAAAATGAGTCCACCCACAGATGGGACTGCTGACATACACTGGTTCACTTCGGTGAACTTTTTATTTATTGATCAGATATGAATTTAATGATTCCTGGCTGTATTCCTTGACATATTGGAACATTAGAAGGAAAATGAACATTTGGAAATATTAAAATGTTACTTCAAACTTCAAAATGTGACACAACAGGCGGCACATCTGTGACTGGACTGAAAGATAAGGCTGACATGCATATTCATGACTCCCAAGCAGAGAGGGTATCAAAGACTGAACTCTATCACTTAGGCACGCTTTAAAAACACAGCTGCACGGATCACGGCTGAGTCCTGCACTTGCAGAAATACAGCGGTCACACAGACAGTAAACGTATGATGAAAATGCAAACACTGATATCATGCACAGATATGAGCCCAGGCAATCTCAGAAAGTAGTCCTTTGCATGATATTGGTATCACTGAGAGACAGACGGCTTGCTGGGACTTCATAGATTCCAATGCAGTTATCTTTAAACAACCAGGGAGACAGCTGTGCAACCTCAGCTTTAGGCCTCTTTAATCCCACAGATGAAGCTCCCTGATGCACAGCAATGCACACTGGAGAGCATTTAGTCACTTTCATTTAGACAGAGGAACAACAAAATAGACAGAGGGCACGGGTGGTAACCATATAAAACCCTCAAAAACAGAAAAATACAACATTACCAAAGCACGAGTAATGTGGTTTTCAGAAAAATGGCTCCATAATCCCCAATGTCACCATTTACTAAACTGATTCTATTTTTTAAGGCTTTCCGGGTGTACACAACAACTACCAAGTTTTTCATTGGGTCAACTTAAAGTTTGGGCTTCTGAAAGACAAAGGAATAAGAGGCCTGGTGTAGCCTACTCCCGTATGTATGAAATCCAAAGTGGATACCAGAATCATGACTTAGCCTACATATACAATGTGTGTGTGTGTTTATATAATTAGAGCATACACTACAGCAATATACTTGTTATGTTCGTTATTATTTACTTGTAAACACAGCTGAAGACTTAGAGCTACTTCCAGTCTAGTTATCTTCATAGCCTATGTAAAGGTTTCCATCCTTAATGAAGCTGCTCTTCGGTTAAACTAATAAATAAATAAACACAGAAGCTGTTTAACACTGGACAGAAATCTCACCTTTGGCAATAGCTGTAAGAACAGACGCTGCGACAACTGGGAACAATGCACGGAGGGGAAAGTTGAGCATCATTTCAGTAAAGTTGCAGGATCTGGCCATCCACTCTGCTCCGTGCTCCAGCGCGCACGTACCGAGGTAAGCTTTGGTGACTGTCTGCGCAGGGATGAAAGAAAACGCTGAAAACAAATCATTACATTGTCTGGTGTCCCGATGGAGTTACTTCCTCTGACTGGAGAGGAACAAGTGAAATAAAAAAGAATTTTAAAAAACAACCTTATCCACATAAAGCTTTGTCTTGTTGCATCTGGAATGTTTTTTTAAAATGTAGCTTCTCTAAGTGATGAGAGAGATGTTTTCCTCCGGGGGCACGGCTCTGGCTGGCACGGTAGCACAGCAACAGGCACATCTATTCCCATGATAGAAATCAGTAAACATGTGCGGTCTGTCAGATTAACGAGACCCACGTGGGTAATCGCCGGTAGGGGGAGAGCTGTGGGCAAATTAAATGCACATGAGGTCAAGGGGATCTCCACGAGTCATTTTAATGCTGATTTAACAAATTAAGGATGTGATTCTCACCTAGTGACTGAATGTCTATGCATTATTTATAGCTACACCTTTCTTGTTGTAAATAATAATTTAAAATACAAACATATCAAAAAGGTATGTATGTAGTTTTACTATATTTGGCCAATATTGGCATTATTCCTCACATTACTTAAGCCAGTTTTTCAGGGGGGAAAAAAGTTCATGGCAGGTTTTGCCAGCTGCTTATTCTCAGTCCACAGCATCACATGGGATGCGTAGGCTGGAGCAGATGGATGCAGGCACTATAGCTAAAGCATTGTGGTGTCACAGGAACTATACATTTGGCAGCACAGCACAAAGGATCAGCACTCATGCAAAATCTACTTTTGTCTTGTGTGAGTGATAAAAATGTGTATTGACTATTTAAGGCTATTGCCTCACAAATGTGCCCACATAGTATCTACAGATGTAAGGTTAGTCTGCTTAGAGTCAAATAAAGTAAAATGTATGGGTTTTTTCTGTGCTACTGCAGGCCTTCGGGCCACGTTTAATTTCTTAACACTCTGGGTAATTATATTTTTTTTCTCTTTTTATGTGTATCACTTCATCTGCCTTGACCTAAAATTCCATACACTCATTATAATGAGGTACATTGAGCACCAGTGTGAGTTCAAAGCTTGAATTGGAATAGCATGGTGTCCTGTTGCAGTGTGCCCTATAACCAAGGAGACGATAATATGCATGAGTTTTGCGGGGGTGGGGGTTATGCAGTTTAAACACTGTGGCATCCATCCAAACTGGTTCTGCACGGAGACATCGGACTAAGTGCTGACATCAGATTTACGGTAAAGAACACCTAGTGGTTTAATGAGTTTGGTCAGACTTGTCCTCACTTGTCCTCACTGCTCGAATCTTCAACATCCCCCTACAGAACATGTCTGCCAACTAAACCCACTGTGCCCGGTGCTTCAGTGCCTGTTTTATTACAAGGTGGCACTAGTGCCAAGGTGACAGCATTATGCATGCAGGCATCACTGGTGAATAAACAGTTTCTCTCTTGACAGCAAAGGCTGATTAAAATAAATATGTGCCTTAGAGAGACATTTAGGAATCTCTAAATGCCAATAAAACTTTGAAGAACGAATGGAGTTTGTATTGTCTCAGGAGAGTAACTTAATTGTACTGTCTAGTGTTTACAGTGCAGGGTTATTACATGCATTGCATTTTAAAGTCACTGAGCTTTAATTTGAGCTGCTTGCCTGTGTTTTTGGCTGGATGCAAATATTAATGTTGACAGTGGCAGAGGCCACCGACTATTGAGTCTGGGAATGCCTCCAGATCTCAGTTGTTGTTACAGACCTGCTGCTGTGCTGCTAGTCAGAGCAGAAATGACAGAGAGGTGGTCGTAGTTACCATGTGTGATTCCAACAATAAAGCTGCTATTAAGTGGCTCAAAGGATTTTTTGAGGTTTGATGTGTAGCAACATGGTCAAGACCTCATTTTCTTTATAAATGGAGCTGTTGAAATATTTAAAAATAAAAACATACATTGACTACTGGTTGCATATAAAGCTTTGGCAGGAATTCAGGAAATAGATTATTTACTGTTTATCTGTGGTTTAGTCAGTCCACCGCTTCCACCACTTGTCTGAAATTAAGTATCACAACAACTGTTTGATCGATTGCCATGAAATCTAGTACAGAAGTTCCCCTCAGGATACTTTATCATGGTCTTATTCATGAACAAATACTTGCAAAACTGATCAAATTCCCATCAGGTTCAGTAGTAGTTTGTGCTTTGTGCTGATTATCAAATGTTAGCATGGTAATATGCAAAGATGGTGAACACTGCTATCACATGCTACAACGTCAATATGTTTGCATTGTCATCGTAAGCATGTTAGCAAGCTGACATTACAACCCAGTCTCAAAATGATTCAAGCTGGAAATGGAAAATACAAAAGCATTATACAACAAATGAAAACAGCAGAAAAAGAAAATGTTCTATATAGTGCAATAAAATTATTCACATATTAATTATGTTCAGAGGGAAATTACTTCCAAAAAACAATGGTGCTATTAAAAATAACAAATGAGGAAATCCAACAGGCACAAGAGGCATCCATACAGTATGAAGCAATTCATTTCATGGCTTCCTCCTTTTATCTTGCTAATGATCATGATCAATGAGTGTTTCATTCACCCACATGTTCAGTCAGATTCCCCTGACAGATCATTTCCATAATGGTACAAACCAGGAGAGGTTACATCAGAGATCACCTGTGGGACTTTTAACCTGCATGTTGACATCCAGATAAACTATGACTGGTTTGTGACCCCTCAGTGCATACAATGGTCAATGTATGATTAGTAGATCCACTGACCTTTACTGTAATCCAGCTCAGAGATGGATTTTGATCTAAACCATTGTTCCATCGTAATAATTCCAGAATGCCTCTTATTTTTGCCCATCAGCCAAATGGTGATCAAATTAACGTCCATCTATTCACCAGACCAGAAACATAAGGATTAGATCAACTCAGATCACTTTCATCCTAGGTGCTGCATGTGATTGGCAGGGTATCATTCAGTATGAACAGAAATGATTATAACTGTATTGGTTCAAAACCAGTATTTATGAAGCACTCTGAGTGGAAATCATTGCAAACTGCTTCTGTACCCTCCACTCTGATCTCCGGGGAGTGCTGGAGTCTAGTCTCAAAACATAAAACTGTCGTTACACCTGTGTAATAACACTTAGCATTGCAGCCAGCCAGGAGGCAGCTGGCCAGCAAGCCAGCTAGTCTTTTTGACACTTGTGGTGCTAAAGCTTTGAGGGCACTCAAGCCCAGTTATGCCCTGTGGACATCTCCCACTCCAAGCAGTTTCGGCAAAGCATGAATCACCAAGGTGAGGCCTGTGCTTTGGCTTCTTCCCCTTTGCTGACATCAGCCAACATTCCTCCACTGATGATGAATGAATGCTCCTCTCGGAGCGTGGCTGCCATAAACATCAGTTTCTCCCCCCTGCGGTACACCTTGAATGAGTTACCAGCCAGGTGGTATATCTTCCCACCGACAGGCTGCCTTCAGAGCGCCTTGATGGACAGGTAAGAGGCTTGCCTCCAACTGCCCACTGGGAACTGCACTAATGTTGGAGTGGATGGATGGTCACGCAGGTGTACTATTCAGTGTGATCTAGCTTTTTCACTGAGAATTTCTCTTATCTGAGCTAAGAAAGAAAATTATGCAAAATTTGCTGTACACAGCTCCAGGTCATATCACAGCATCAGGTTCCATTTTATCACCAGTTTCCATGTATGTTTAAAAGTAGAGTGTGTCTCATGACTGTCATTTCAAGCATGCAAAGGGATTATTTTTTATTTTATGTATGCAAGACTGGAGGGCAAAGTGAGCAACACCCCCATGGGAGACCCTCAGGGGGGCAGAAGGCTGCGGGTTCACTGTGTGACAATTAGTTTGTGGTAATTTGATTAATTGTAGATTTGTTTGGTAATTAAATATGCAACACTGAAGCGCAATTTAAACTGAAATGATAGAGGCCTTCAGGCAGTTCTTGCATGTTTGCATAAACTTGAGGAACCCTGAGTCAACATTTTAATAAATGTATTAATTCAGTTCTGTTATAAAACAAACCTGAAATTCATGTGAGATTTCCTTAGATTTCCTCTCATGTGTTAAATGTGATTTTATATGTTAACCATCTGTTTTCCCATGTCAAGTCAAGATAGCCCCAAATTAGAAATTGGCCTCAAAGGGCTTTATAATCTGTAAAGCATAAACTACTCTCTCTCTCTCTCTCTCTCTCTCTCCTCTCTCTCTCTCTCTCTCTCTCTCTCTCTCTCTCTCTCTCTCTCTCTCTCTCTCTCTCTCTCTCTCTCTCTCTCTCTCTCTCTCTCTCTCTCTCTCTCTCTCTCTCTCTCTCTCTCAGAAAAATACAATATAATGAAGGTGCCAAGTGTCGTCTTTCTGTGTGCACTCTACTTGAAGGTTAACAGAATAAAAACACAATGCACACAAAGTGGTAGAAATGGGGGTCATTTTTAACCTGGCGCCCCCAAGATGGTTAATCCAACCTTATATTCAAAGAAGGACATAACATAACATATATCATGAAAGCATAGAGTTGTGAAATATATGCAAAGAAACTTAAAGTACCATGTATATGGATATGGAAGGCCTAATTATAACTTACATTTTAATGCTAAGTTAAACTTCACAGGGTCATGCAACAACATATGCACATATCACCCCAAAACACGTTTACTGCATGAACTTATTTTAGTTTTCAGTCAGAGACTTCAAAAGAAATTTCCAACTCACCGGGCGACAAAAGCTCTCTCGCTATATCAAAGTCAAGTTAAAATATTTTACCTGGGAGATCCCAGCTGTGATACCGGGGCAGGGGGGTCAAATGGACATTAAGTGTTTAACTGGTACTATGAGGTTTTGTGAAATATTCAGAAAGGCCAGCGGAAGATGGATGTCTCCTTATGCCCCCCTCTGGTGGCGTGGCATGCAGGACGAAAGCGAGTGATAGAGAGGTTACAACTGGCAAGAATTTTAAACATCCACTGGCCCTCAGGCACTTCAGAGACTTACAGCTCAATATAGATCTGTTGGATAGAGAGAAAAAATAAAGGCAGGAGCAAGCAGAAGAGGAGAGGTGGTGGTGTATGAGGAGGCAAAGTGGGAAGGGCTTGGGTGCATGGGAAGGACACGGGAAAAAGAGAGCATAGGGCAAATTATTAGAAGCAACAAAACAAAGATTTGTTGATTTACAAATTCAATCTCCTCTCTTTCTCAATTCCCTGAGAACAGAATGGGTACTCTGAACCTTGCTGAAAGACTGCAGTATTTTCGTACTGTGCTCTTCAATCTCAGAGGTTCCTTTTATTGTTGGTTTGCTTGTTTGGTTGGTTGAACATTACATTCAAGCAAATACTCAAAACAAATACGCATATGGAAGGAAGAATGAAAAAGAGAATGAGGACGAGACTAAAGGACCTTTTTCTCAAATTCAGCACTTTGGACTTTTTATGGTTTCTTTCTTTTTATTTATGGTCACTGTCTCGACATTAACACATTTTCCATCAGACAACTGCATACATTGCTGAGACCTGGGTTTGTCACTGCATATATCATTTCCCTGATCTCTAAACTCTTCTCCTATTGTCCTCTGCCCAACTGAAAATCACTGCTGCCCTCCTGAGGATTGTGGTGTAACAGCATGAAAGCAGTATTTGAGTCATATGGGAAAAGATTGTTAAAAAAGAACAATGAAAAACATGCATGTTAAGATATTTTTGGCTGATGATTTGATGATGATTTGTTTTATGTATTCTTAAAATAATGAACACTGACATTAAATCTGGTTGCCTCTCATTTTGAGTTTTGCAGAAGAATTTTCTTCTTTTTTTAAGGATATATTGAGAAAAATAGAAAGAAAATATGACCATGCTTGCACTATTACCGAGGATGGTGCATTTGTTTTTGAAAAATACTTTTATACCTTTTCAGTCATTAACATGGATATGTTTCAGTCATTAACATGGATATATCTAGGCAAGGTAACTGCTTTGTGTTTATTATATTTGAGTGACATATCCCACAGATTATTACAAAAAGAGTACATCACTATGTTACTATGTTACAGGTCAAATATATTATTTAAAGTGTTATTTTTTAGCTGTCATTTACTGATTTATAGTTTACATGTGTGTTGCATGTTTCTTATTGCAGACTAATGAGATAATATAAATGAATGGTGTACACGCAGCAAATATATCTTGAATGTCAAGCTTTGAGATCCAAAGTGAATTCTGAACAGAGTCGGTTTGACTCACTCTTTGTGGGTCAGACTAAAATAAGACTCATCTTTTCAGAAAGACTGTGAAGTCATGGATGAGAATCAGTGCGGTCAGTGAAAACCTCAGGCATCTGTTAGACTTCAGTTCTCATTTAGAAGCACTTCACTCATTTCTTGTTGCTGCTGCACTGAAACAACTGCGTCTGTCTGATGCCTTGTTAATTGGAAATCACATTTTACAGAGTCAGTAGTTGATGAACTTGTGTGAACTCAGCACTGTGACCACCTCTTCACCTTTTTGTCAGCCTAATGAAAAGGCTGCAATTAAATTTTTGGGGTGATTGAAAGCCCACCAGACTACTGGTAATCATTTTAAATTTAGACAGACACAAATTAAAATTCTACTGATAGCAGCATCAACTTTGCATCATACATGAAATCATATAATTTGTCATGTCTTAAATAACAAAAACTCACAGAAGATCACTGCACTGTCATCTTGGTATTGTTATTTGTTAATGAGCATGAGCAGAGAATTCTCTAAAGCTGATCTAGGGATTTTTTCTGTGCAAAAAAACACTTGTTGCAGCCTATTTACAATGCACGGTCATTATTTAGTCTAACAAAGGATAGCCTTTGTGGAGAAGGTAGCAGTTGTTTGATCCATTTTCAGGCTGCACATTTAGAACAAACTCTCACTGAGTGTACCATATACTGTAATACTGAGATCTAACAGAAAATACATTTGTCTGCACCCAGATGGACACAGTCTCTATGGACAAACCTTCCTACAATTCCCTTATGCAGTAATAGTCTTTTTAAGTCCATCTGTTCATTCATTTGAGAAGAAGAAAAGTATGTTGCTCTGCAGATGGCTGGCATAAAAATGATTAGTTTTTTTTTTAATTTTTTGGCCACATTAATGATGGTGTATATTAGTCCTTAAACACAAACCCAGGTTATATCACTACATTACTAATATCGGCTGCTAAAGTAAATAACTGCCTTCCTTATTACATTTTGACAGTACTATAGAGGTTTTTAATATGTGTGCCACTGTGATAATGAAAGATACCCATGTGCAGGATATCAATCCATCAGTCCAGGATATGAGAATTGAATCAACTTTCTCTCTTCTACAACCAGACTTCAAATCTTTCTTTATGAATTAATGATATAGCTTCAAATATTTTCATAATAATGTGAAACTGTGTTGATCCAAATAAGGAAAATGCTTTTTTTTCTCTATAGGTGAAGCCCTTCGGAGAGGAGAGGTGTATTGAATCAGTAAGAACAATGATTCAATAACTGTATGATATATGACACATAAATGACAATATGACACATAAATGACAGCTGAAGTCAGTTGAAGGATGGTCTCGTTAGCTAACTGTGATTTGTCCCCACAGTGCAGACTTATGACATCAGGTATATTTCATATTTCTTTCTGGATTCCGATAAAAACTATTCTATTTCTGATTTGCTCAAAAACATAACACATAACAACACACACAAATGAATGTAAACCATGATTTTTCTAAAAAATATCAAATTTAATTTGGTTATAAAAGTTGTACTTTTTCACATGCACACCCACACATAATTAATCACCATAAATACTGTCCAATGATTCTCTTTTTTTTTTTTTTTTTTTTTTTTTTTACTTTGATTCACAAAGCAAGCACATACGGTGGACTAATACATCTGATTTTCAAAAGGACACTATGGAGAATGCTTGCAGTATTTTCTTTTTTCTTTTTTTCACAAGGAGAGGAAATCTCAGTGCACTAAAAAAAAGGCTGTCGTAAAATCAAGTAGAAACATTTATAAATTATCTACAAATGGATCAAAGTACAAAAGAGCTACAGCGTTTTAGAGACACTACACCCATTCACAAGTGTATGATTTGGTATTGGGACACCATATTATTTAAACTTAGACTGAGTGAGAAACTAAGCATAAACAGCTTTGGAACAAAATAACATAAACCTATTGCCAGCCAAACCTTTCCTACATTCCATTTTGGCAAACCCGTTCCTGTCATTGCATTTAGTTAATAACAGTAATAAATAACGAGATGGAGAATCCTGTTTCTTTTACGTCAAACACACAGTTAACGCAGATCTGACTCATCTTTCAAGTGCAACTTGACATAAAGGACAACTGGAGATTCATAGGATAGAATGGACATTTAAAAGCAAACGCAGAGAAAAATGTTTTAAATTATTAAAGCTATGAGTCTTATTATCCCCTCCAGTTTCATTGACCTCTGGAGGAATATTTGGTCACCACTACAGCACACATAATGTTGGTACAGAATGCAGGCCTTTCCTCTTTGTAATCCAAGTGCTTTAAAAAATGAAAATCCACTTTAAAACATTATTCCTATAATCTTGTACAATAAGTAGTTGTTTTTGGACCGTTCTGTAAATACATTTGAGTGATGTGCTGTGAATATGTTGAAACATGAAAATGTTGTGTGATGTGAAAGTTAGCATCCCACTCTGAATGTCTTTGAAGTTCATTTATATTTTCCAATGTATTTTTCAAAAACATATTGAATAGAAAGAATGCAAGACTGGGAAAGAGAATCAAGGAGTAAAATTGTATATTTTAAATTATAATAATAAATGAAATATTTCAGTGAGACAGCTTTTCCAGTTTACCTGGATATTTCCACTGCCAAACTTTTCAAGACTTGAATTAGAAATTGTGGCTGCATAAGAATTTTGTTAAAGTGGAACTGAATAAACAAATCAAATGTGGAAAAATTCACAGTGAAATGCTAAATTTCAATTCCACTAATCACTCAGATTGAGATGTTGCTTTGCAGTATCTCTCTTGTAATCAAGAAACAATATTTGGAGCTTTTGCACCAGCAATGAATTGAGACAGTTTTAACAGAGAGTCAATGTGACAAACTGCAGGACATTAAGTAGCTTCTGTTGATTTGATCACATTTTCTGTTGCAAATCTCTCGGCGGCATTATGCAAATACTGTAGGTTTGTTAGTTTTTGCAGACTGATTAAACATATATAAACATCATAATCAGATGAATGAGTCAACAAATCAAACGGAAATGGGCATTACTGATTAGAGTCTGACTCAGGCTCTGAGTACAGCTGCTTATTTAATAAACTGTTTAACTATCCAAGATCATAAGAATAAAGTAAACATCTGTTGTATCAGACTCTCTTTTAAATGTATAGTAGTATAGTATACTATATACTATTGTATAGTATATAATATGTGGTGTACTGTAAGTCATATATAGAGCGCTTTACATAAAAAACAAAAATACTCAAGTAAAATATGTTAGTAATTCTTTCCACAGCCGGAGAACAATGCACAGCTTGCAATGTTGATTTGTAGTTTCTCTGAGGCTTTGACATGGCCCTCTGTAATACCATGAGACAATAAAACTAAACAGTGCACAGGCAATGGAGGTAGCAGCACATCACTAGATCACATGACCAATAACTACATGGCCTCTCCTTCAGAAAAAAAAAAGAAACATAAGTGAAGAAGAAACATGAGGTGCAAAACAAGAATGCTTCACACACTGTCTTACACACACACACACACACACACACACACACACACACACACACAGGCACACAAAGCAGGTCTTTTTTTTTTACCATCCATCAGACAAAACACCCACCTTTGTGCAATAGGAAGACAGACACAAAATTTTGTCTTGAACTAGGCGTTTCATGACAGCTTGACAGCGAGGACAACAAACATTTCTGTTCTTAGTTGATTTCCCAAAATGACAAAGCACAAGCGACCCGTCATAAATAAATAAAAAGTTTTAAAAACCTGGTGTAAATCAACCTTGTAATCAAACGAGGAATGTCATGCTCATATTGTTTTCATAAAGGCCACTGAGACAGGTAAGCTTGTCTGCTGTTACTGACATTAATGCCCTGTTGCCAATCTGTAACTCTTTTTATGAATATCTTTGCTGAATCAGACGTACAAGTGTCTTTTCTCCCCACATATGCTACCACCACTCGATGATATTGCACTGAATAAAGCCTTTGTGTTAGCAGCCAGCATTACTTCACAGAATGCCTCAATAACAGTGTAGTCTATTTAAGATTTCCTTGGAGGAGTATGGTCTCCTTGTTTCCTTGTAATGACATCAGTACTCAACAAAAATTATTGATGTTTTTTTGTTTTTGTTTTGTTTTTTGCTGAGAAAAGCCTGTTTGGAAACTTGTATGTAACCAGATGCTTTGTTTTCACAGCTACCCTGCTTGAAATAAATGTACCAGTAAGTATTCTTTGACTGATGCTGATGAACAAAAGAGGAAAAATACATGTCATGAAAATCCTAGTTTTTTTGTTTTGTTTTGTTTTTTTTGTTTTTTTAATCATCCCTTGATTTAAATACATCACAGTAATATATTTTTGTGTCTGCAGGTGACTTCTCTCTTGATTTTGGCACTGCACTGTACATAATTTAGTTGATTTGTATCACTGAACATGAATAATTGTATCACGAGTTATATTCAAATAGGCTCACGCAGTCCAGGAGCCAAAGCTCACATCCTCTCTGTCGTGTGTTGGTGGATCAGAGTTGATTGTGTGGATGCAATATACAGAGCCCAGCATGTACGCTTTTTTCTTTGCTGTTGTTTGTGTTTATTTCACAGGGGAGAGTCTCTTCAGCAGTTTTTTCCCTTTGGAGAGCAGTCCTTTCTTCTTCTTGTTTGCTAGATCTTGAGGGTCCCGGGGGTCCAGCGGGATGTGGGGGCCCCTCGAAGGGCTGAGGGGCCTCATGGTGCCTGGGAGGAGGGGCCGGACAATCGGGGACGGTGCTCGGACGGGCGTGGCGTCATTGTTGACAGTGCCGGTGGTTTCTGTGGTGACCTGAGGAGAAGAAGCGATGGGGAGTTGTGGAGGCATGGGGCAGCGTATTACAAGAGAAGCAACACTTTGACATGGCAGACTCTGCCTCTCTGTCTGTCTGTCTGTCTGTCTGTCTGTCTGTCTGTCTGTCTGTCTGTCTGTCTGTCTGTCTGTCTGTCTGTCTGTCTGTCTGTCTGTCTGTCTGTCTGTCTGTCTGTCTGTCTGTCTGTCTGTCTGTCTGTCTGTCTGTCTGTCTGTCTGTCTGTCTGTTCGTTCTCAAGATCTGGCAAGAAAACTAATGAGGGAAATGTTTTTAAACTGAATATGTGTATAACCTCCTGTTAGAGCTCTTTTTACACAAAAACATGTTTGATTGTACTTAAACTGACTCTCCTGTGAAATGAAGTGTAGGAAAATGTTAATTTTATGCATTTGTGCTGTGGTATGTGTATATTTAAAATATTTTTGAATATGACCTTGAGCAAGGAGGTTATTTTCAGACCTGTTTGTTGGGTTGTTTTCTAGTTAGCAGGAAACCTCAAATGGATTTGGTTTATTTTTTTTATGATCTTGATTAAATTTGGTTGAACGTTATGTCATGGGCATGAGTCGAAGAATAACTGAAACTTTAAAGTGTGTATTTTGATGCAGATCTGGATTCATGCATGCAGATTGTAACTTCTTTAACACATTTTATTACTAAAAGAAGTTGGAACTCAGAAGAAAATAAAGGATGATGCAGCCTGAGCAAAGATGTGCACCCTCTAAACAAATCAGAGTTTCCTAATCTAATCAATTGTGCAATTAAGTGTAATGTAATGAAGCATCATTGAGGAACATAATTTGTGTTAAACTCTGCAATTAAATAGCAGAGTTGTTGTTGAGAACTATTTTTTTAAGCATGAGCCATAACAGCCCAGGCTCTACAGTTTATTCAATACATAACTACCTGATAAAATCCATGAATATTCTCTACATACTGTATTAAAGATAATGATGCACAGCAAAGCAGACTGTTTCCATCATCTAAATGTTGGCTAAGTGTATTGTGGCTGTTAATCTGTATTCAATTTACAGGAGTTTTCAGACAGACACACACACACACACACACACACACACACACACACACACACACACACACACACAAACACACACACACTCAGACAAATTGTAAATATGTAGAAGAAACACTGAGGAGGAAGCCATCAAATGTTGAGCACGACATTAGCACACCACAGAGCTGTCCACCATTAGTAGGCCATGAGGGAACATAAAGTACAATCGTATACAGTACAACACCCAGGGACACAACTGTAGATACCAGGCTTTTCGTCTAATGCCTCAGCTGGATACACAGTTAAGTGTTTGTACACTTTCAACAAAAGACGGTTTGTATGATTTAAAGTAAACATGAGTCTAGATATCTCAGGCTCTGGTCCAAATTGTCAGTTTATTATCACAACTTTGATATATCCTAGAAATGAACATTTAATATTTTAAAATATAAAATATTGTACAACGTTTTATGAGACAAAACAATGAGAAATGATTTGATCTGTCATCATGAAACATAGCATTACAAAAACACCGTACTCAACGTGCTTCAGTAATGCTAAGTGGCGTTCAAATGGCCACTTTTTGCTGTGACCACAAGCTGTGTGCATTAGAGCTGCAAGTTTGGTATCTCAAGTTGCAGACTTACTGTACAAGGCAGACAGAGCCATTTATGGTGTGAAATGAACAATCTTCTTCTGTTTGTTTGTTTTGTTTTGCCAAGCGGGTGAGGAAAAACAAAAAAAGAAATCAGATGTGGCAGCATCGTCACCGTCGGTTAAAGAAAAGAAAAAAAAAACCCACACCACTATGACAACTGAAAAAGACCACCACCACCACCACCACCATGACAAAAACACCACTGTCAACAACAAACACCAACACACATGAACACAAAGCGCAAAAAAGAATGTTTTTAATATCCAATTTTTTTTCTCTCTTTTTATTGTTCCATCGTAACAATACAATATGTATGTCTCAGTGCTGTGGTTAGTTTTGTCTCTCGAGCTCAGAGCAAACATAGCATATCCACTGTCAACAGGGCTGAAAAATAGATTGTTTGATGTGTGTGCAATATACATAAAGAAACAAAGCCTCCTTAAGGAAACACAGCAGTTGAGCCAAGAAAAGGTATTATAAAATGTATCAAGTTTGAAAAAGGCATGCTTTTCTTTCTTTTTCTTCAAAGAATTTCTCTGTGTCATTGGGTAGCAATAGTTATGTGTTAATAAAGCACTTATCATTATCATTATACACAATAACCACAATTAGATTTTTGTGTTTCAGTGCAAAGAGGTACCAAATTCTCTTGTGTAAGGAATGAGTCGAGCCTTTTTCAAGTCCTCCTTAATCAGTGCTACATGCATAAATCACCCGCAGCGCTCCCACAGTCTATCCTCTCTCTCTGTCCATGTCAGGCTTTGCTTCTTCCTTTCTCTGAGACTCAGAAAGATGTTACACTGGATTTTTTTTGTACCCTTTTCCAGGGTGAGAGGGTTAAAGGGGGGGGGGGGGGGGGGGGGGGGGGGGGGGGGGGGTTGTTAGTTTGTATAGAGTCACCACTGTCACCACATGGACAAACACACACAATGAACAGCACACAGACGGCAAGTGGAGGAAGCAAGAGACGGAAATCAAGAGAGAGGACGGAGGATGGATGAACACAGGGCCTAGCGCTGAGAGCGGCGATGATGGTGTACCCGTTTGCCCTCTGGGATGGAGGCTGCGGAGTTGGGGGGGGGGCGGTTGGCAGGTTCTTCCTGGGGGTAGTGGGACGGAGTATCAGTTAGATACACCTCCACGTCATCAGGCACTTCTTCCAGGAAGTTAGAGGGAACCAGACCACGGTGGCCGTTGATCTCACCCTGGAGAAGAGGAGAGACAGGGAGGAGATTTTATTAATATATATAAATATTTGTTCTTATGAATCAGAATATGTATCATTTTGGGAAATATACTTGATTCAATAATTCACAGTTACATGAAACTATTGATACCATTGTCATGTCTGCATGGAAAATATGAAGCTACAGCCAGCAGGCCCTTAGCTTAGCTTAGCATAAAGCTGGGAAACAGCTTGCTTGGCTCTGTCCGAAAATGACTGACTACACTGAGAAGACCAGCAAACATGGACAAGAAGAACTCACATAATAGAAACCATCTTCATCAATATCTCCAAATACAGCCATGATGTCACCGGCACAGAAGGTCAGCTCAGCCTATCCGGAGACAGAGATACAGAGAGGGAAATACAAGAATGTGCATAAAAGCAATTATGTCTTAATCCTTATTATTAGCTACTTTACATCAAGTACAAAAAATGTGGGGTAACTTTTTCTGTTTTTATTCTATCAAATATTATGCTTTAAACATGTATTCATATGTGTTTGTTGTTATATATTTTCATTTGCATATGTGCAGCACTTTGAAATCCTGATTTTCAAAAGTTCCTTAAGTAAAGATTTACTTATTAACTTGTGTTTTTAGTACTTGGATTATGTTGTTGCATCTAAATTTTACTGTGATGGCTCTTTTCTTCTCTTGATTAATAAATATGATCATACTTGTTTGTAGAATATCTGACAAAAATGTCCAGTACATATAGTACAAATATAGTATAATACAGATTTTGTCATCTTGTAAAGAGGGGAGAATAAGTATAAAATAGTGTTAAGTTATGTGTAGTTAACCTTTCCTAAAACAATTCTATTATTATATGATCTATATCATTGTCTGTCTTATATTATAGTATATGTGTGTCCTGCTAGCTACTGTACAGTAGTGGTACCTCGACATCAACATTAGGGGAGCTCTCTCGGGGGTCGTAGTCGTATAAAGCCACCATCCTCCTGGAGGCCTGATCTCGACGGAGTCCTCTTCTGTTCTGCTCTGGAAGTGATAATAAATGGCATTTTAACAGTATTTAATTGTATTCTTTAATTTAAAATATTTAACATTTCAGACCTGCTGCATTCCCATTACTCTGTTCAAGCCCACAGATCTTTACTTGTGCATGATAGTGATCATGCTTATGCATATTACCTATTCTGTCCACAGGGGTGCTGAGTGGCAGGAAGCCCTGCTTGATGAGCTGGTCCATGGTCTCCTCGTCCTCCGCTCGTATCTCTGACACCATGTTACAAGGGATCAGCCCCATCCTACCCCTCACTTCTCCTCTGTAAAATCCATCGGTGTCTTTGTCACCGTACACCTGGTAGAAGACAGAGTGAAAGAGTGAAAGTGTTTAAGGCTCCAGGTACCTTGAGAGATAACTTCTAGACTGTCATGCTAGTGCTTTGTTTTCTTTGCAGACATGATTCAATTTTTTTTTTCTGCTTAGTTAACAAACAAAAATTCCAGGGCATATGCAATTTTATTTTTAAAACATTTTAAATTCAATTCAATTCAAGAACACGTCTGACTACTTTTTTTTTTACTGTAAAATGCATCTAAATAGATGAATAAAGACTATTAAAGGTTGTTAAGGTTCATACACTTGATAAGGGTTTGTTTTTACACTGTCCTCTGTGTCCTCTATGCAACCCAGATTTGCAAAAAGAACACTGTTATAAAATTGAACACTCAAAGATTTCTGCAATTAGGGTAAAAATTGTCTTAGTTTGGGTTCAGGAGGGAGACACAGTGATTAAGAATACTGTATCAGATCATGTTTATTGAAAATGCCCACCCTAATGATCTGCCCCTCTTTGAATGGCAGCTCCTCATCAGCGGCATCTGGGTTGGGGGACATGGACAGAGGATCATAGTCAAAGAGAGCCACAAAGATTCGGAAGGACTCCTCAGGCTCTGACTCATCATAGTAGGTGGGGGAGCGACGATCCCGATCCCGATCCCGATCCCTGTAGCCATCTGTAGACAAAAAGAAGTCCTATCATCCCACATCACTAGAGCAATCAATAAGAGTGACCCAACACACAAAACAGGCAATGTGTAGGATATTTAGAAATATTTAATAATTGAAAACATGTCATTATTTTACTTTGATGTAAATTCATTGAGCCTGTGTTTGTGGTATCTGGTCACAAATGGAGCAGATTTCAGCAACTTGAAAAAACTTCAAAATCATTTGGCGACAAAAGTCATATGAGCAAGTCCATATGTGCACATAGTGATGCATCTTAGCCATGCTCAAATCAAAGAACATCAAAGAGAGGACATTTGCATCCAAGTCTAAATTTTGCATGTCTAATTGATTAAATGTAGTACTGCGGTGTGGTTTGATTGTCTTTTCTAGCCATATTTGTGCGTATTTGTGTCAGCATGCAGGAAGTTATCAGAGATCAATTGCCTATTTAAATAATTTACTGTCGCACGCACGCACACACGCACGCACACACGCACGCACACACGCACACACACACACACACACACAGAGACAAGCTGTCCCCAATTAACTGGTCCTGAGTTTGAAATTTGTCCCCAAAAGTAGCCTATGACAGACCACACAAACACACACTCACTCACACTCTACATTTTACAATTTTGTCTATTTTTACTTGAATATGCTTTGAGAGACAGATGGGGGCAAGACAAACCATGGTGCAATACACACAGACAGAATGTGATTCATGGACATGACACAACATTAGCAACCCACAACACTCTGATAGGCATGCTACAAAAAGCCCAAATAAAAAGCACATAAAGATAAAGATATAACTCCATGATATGTCTATTTTCACTTCAAAAAAGCAGAAATCTAAAGCAAATATTCATAACTTTCCACACACTGCCAACCCTTGCAGCAGTGAGAAGTATAATAAAGGCTGCTGAGTTGTTGTGGAAGCTTGTGTTTTATTTGAACTGGGCATTGCAATATTTAGAAAATGCACAAGCTAGCAAAGTGTGATTCTATCTGGCCAATGCTTTGTTTTGATGCTTGAAAATACAAGCATGGTGTGACATGCATCACTCCCAGGTATGCATTTGCCAACCTACAGAAGTAGTAGTTGTTGGTAATTGTTTTCTGTGGTATAACACAGATGTAAGGGACAACTACATTTCTAATAGCTGATATTTCAAACCCAAATGTCCAAAGAAACTCAAACATCTCAAGAAAATGAAAGCAGTGACAGTGTAGTCATTCTTTAATGTCTACCAATAATACGCTTTGAAAATTTCATGCACAAATTCTCCAATAAGTGTTGTAGGTGTGGTTGTACCACAAAGGGAAGGGGTTTAGCAGGCATCTGGAGTTCAGTGCAGTGAGTGAGGCATTCTCTGAGCAGTCAATCAATCATTTATCATCTGCAACTGTGGAAACGTTCATCCTGGACCCCAGGTATGGCTTGCCAGTAGGTCCACCATTTCAATGCAGTGCAGTCATGCTGTTCAACTGTAAGCATAATAATAACTATTATCATTTAAGACAGAGAAACAGGCGCTTGCAGGTGTCGACAGCTACTTCTTGCCATTTGCCAGTTGCTCGTGGCATTTTTGTTGCCGTGCTGTGGTGGTAAAAACAGGACTGCAGGCAGCAGCACATACCATGGGGAGACCTGGTGTGCCTGCGGGATGACCACGTCTTGTGCCGAGCTACTCTGCCATAAACATCCTCGGTGATGGGGGAGAGATTTCCCTCACTGTTATTCTCAGAGGTTACCTCTACAGGAAACACCAATCAGAGGGTGACGGGGTTACAACGAAAAGCTCAACCTTCCTCTCCCAAAAGGTTAACTGAAGATGTGTGCTGCCACCTAAATCTTTTTATCGTTTAGACACAAGATAATAAGAAATACACACAGGAAAGCAGCTATGGAAAACTACTAAACTGTAATGGACTCAGAGTAGATAATCATATCAATGTGTGCAACTGTGCAGAGCAGTTTAGGGAAAAATGTCAGCATCATATTTTTTACTAGATCTAACTTATGTTAAGGTAGTGAAGGGTATGAGCATGGTTAATAGACACAGAAGTGATCTTGAGACACAGAGAAGCTCATGAAGGTTTTAACACACACTGTTGTACTATGGCACAAAAAAATCTCCCTTCCTTTCTCTTTAGCCACCTGCCCATACTGACCAATGGAAGGGACCATTAGAGGTCGCCTCTGAGGCTGAGGGCCGCCATGATGAATCCTTCTCCCAGTCTCTCGGTCATGACGGCCTCCGGCAGGTGTGTTTGTCTGAAATGCACATAAGCACAGACAACATTCACAAATATTAAATATTCACAAGTTGTTCACAGACACAAAAGCATACTCACAAACGATATGTGAAAAAAAACAAAAAAACATACGTCAACATACAAATTGTATGTAAACAAAGTCATGCAGCACTCACAGGCAGGCACACAGAAACACAGACGCATAGACGCACACTCAAAGATACACACACACACAAGCCCACAAGAAATTTTAACATTCCAAAATTAAGCAAATGCTCATAACATACTACAGAAATGTTTTAAAAAATAAAATAAAGCTACAATAAGTCATAAATATTGGTGAGCACAGTGCATTGTCATACATAATGCTAAACTGTTCAAACTCACTCTCTCCCTGTGTCTCTCTCCAGGGTGCTAATTTGTTCAGTCCCAATTTCTTTTTGCCGAGACATTCAGTCTGTTTTTCTCTGTGATGCTGAAACACTCACACCTGATATACTTAATCTCTTTGTCACTCTGTTGTAAGGAAACCTTCAAACCCAGTCTTTCTTTCTCTTTGCTTCACTCCATGGTGCCGAAACATCCACGCCCATTCGCATATATGGACTCAAAGAAGCAAGCTGTCACATGCCTAAAGCCTGCAGGTACATTTAGTGTTACGCATGTAATTGACATACTCCACTCGGTTTTCTTCCGTTGCCACTATGCTGGTGCACAGTGAAGTTGGCCATTTACTGAATTATGGGTTTCCACATACTGCTTCAAATTCCAGTAGCTCTTTAAAGTACATAATATTGAAGGGGGTAGTCATTTAGTGTGCCGAATAGCTTTTCCCACACGTGTTTGAAGTGCTTTCACATAGTAGAGTGAGAGCAAACGGCGCAGCCTTTCCTCTGTTTCCTGAGGGATCACGACATGCAGGCATTGGTTGTTTCTGAGTTGTCGCACATCAGAGGAGATTCGCATGAAGATGAACCTTTTACAACTTCTCCAGGTAATGTTGCAATGAATGGCAGCCTTTCACGCCGCTTGTGTTTGAGTCCATATGTGTGAACAGGAGGTTAAACCCTGTTTCTTCCTTCCTGATGCCAAAACGTTCAAACCCAATCCTCCTCCATCTGGTCTACTTGTGTCTCTATCTCTCTCCATGGTCCTGAAGCAGTCAAGCCCAGTCATAGTTTTTGCTGTCTCTCTCCGTGGTCCTGAAGCAGTTAAACCCTCTCTCTCTATATCTTTCTGTCCATCGTGCTGAAACATTCTCTCTAATTCTGCTCTATTTTTATATATATTTGGATTAAACTCAGCACACACACTAACAACACATTAAATAAAAGTCAAGGCAGCAGTCTCAGTTGAAGTATCTGTGCCTGTGCAGTTCACTAAACGATAATAAATTTGGGAGGTTATGACTCTTGGGTTTAGAATAAGTGCAAAGAACTGCACCTTGGGTGTGTTGTGTGAGTTGCGTCGGCGTCCCTCTTCCAGCTGCATCTCAGAGTACAGCTCCTCCTCATCCTCTTCCATGATGTCAGACAGGTCAGAGCCCCGGCTGCTTTCGCTGTGATAATCTTCATTGTGACTATAGTGAGGCTTTTGGCAATCACACACACACACAAACACACAGACGCAATTGTTTAAGTCAAACATACATACATACATACATACATACATACATACATACATACATGCACACACCAAACACACATGAGTGGGCACAAACACGCGCATACGAACACACACAGGGATACAGGCACAGGAGTGTATGCATGCAATCACCCAGACATGCATGCACGCACACACATCCAAACATACACACACATAAAGAGGTTTTCCATTGAAAAACACATCGAGGTTCAAAAGGACGCAAATGATGCATCACTCTTTTTGTGTTCTTACCGGCCTCCCCAACTCAGAGCCTCTGAGGAACTCATCAACTGAGGGTCCTCTCCGACGGCCGCGTGCAAACCCCTCCTCATCTTCCTCTTCATCGTCAGAGTGATGCTGGTGAAATGACTGACCGTGCTCGCCGTAACTAGGCTGCCTCCTGTCCCCCTGAAAGTTAGTAACAGAGAGAGGAGGATGATAGTGGTTATTGGGTTTTGCAGTATTTGAACTTGTAATCTTTACAGTTTCTTCACATATAGCGTGACTGGATTTTGCATAATATTTTCATTTTGATCAGACCTTGCCACTCTCTGCTGCAACTCTCTGTGCTGCTTCTCGGGCGATGGCTTTGGCCACAGTGTCTGGGATAAGCGTGCCTCGAGGCTGCGGAAGAATCCTCTGAGGGGAGGGGGAGCGTGGATTGGCAGGGGGTGGAGCCTCAAGGGTGTGGCCTTGCATGGGCACAGTGGGCTGGGAGGAGGGAGAGCGTGTGGGGTCCCAGCCAGGCTGGCCAGGTGGAATAGCTCCCCCGTGGTGGGCCGCCTGCTCTTTGGCATCCAGGTCTCTGGCACTTACTGGTCTCTGAGGTATAGGGTGGGGTTGGGGGTGGGGCAGCAGAGGCAGTTGGTGCTGGGGCCTGGGACCTTGGTGGGGTGGGTGAGGCTGAAGATGTAGGCGCTGGGGATGAGGATGTGGGGGTTGAAGCTGGGGCTGCGGAGGCCCACCCGGGTGGGGAAGCCTGGGATGGGGTTGAGGATGTGGAGGATGGGGTTGAGGATGTGGAGGATGGGGTGGGAGTGGTTGTCCATGTACCTGGGGAGGAGCAGGAAGTTGGGGTGTGCCATGAGGAAGGTGAGGGGATTGGAGGAGGGGTTGAGCATGGGGGTGTGGAGGGGGGACTGTGTGGGGGTGCATTGGCGGTGGCAGGGGAAGCGGAGGTAGAGGCACGAGCAGGTTGTTTGGAATGACGGCGACTTGGGAGTCCTGGGATTCTCCCTGTACTGACAGCGTCCTGACGATGACCTCCCTGGCCTCCAGGCACTGAATCCTTGTCAGCTCTACAGAAACATAATCTGCCATTGGGAACAACACCTCAGCTATCTGGGTGTAAAAATAAGAAACAGAACACCCACATCAGCAAAAGCAGAATCATTCTTTTTCACCATACAGAGGGAGGAATTATTTTTATTCCCACTGGCAAGGCCATCAAAGGGTGATAATAACTTGTCTTTTTGGATGTAAAAGGTACTTCAACTGGGAGTTAGAGAGCAGTATGGCAGCAGTTTACTGTCCAGCCCAATGTGATTCAGTGTTGATTTACCCTTTCAGATATAGTGTGTTGATTTACTTTGGCAGTCACCAGAGGGAGTGAGAGACCTTTCCAAGACATTCACAGGTCTCAGATTGAGAGACTTGTACTGATACTTAATCACAAGTAGGTGGCACTGCTGAGTACACTGAGCACACTGATGACATAATGCCATACTCAACAACAGAGGCAATTAGCAGCCCATCTGCGATGTATGCTCTCATGTTTAACTGGATTAAAAATGATTAAACAATTTATATTGTGTCATATTATATCTTTGTACAGCATGTAGGCCTTTGATATATGGATCCCTTGTGCATTCTCTTGTTGCCCTGTACTCTGCATGATACTATACAAAGTCATGTATCCTTTGATAAACATGTATTTTGTCTCATGATGCTTTTAACCAAAGATAATCTCCTCACCACTCTCTCAAAATGCCTTCTTTCATCACAATGGGATTAAATAAGGATATAATGAGGCCTGGCTGGTAATATTAACACTCACCCTCTGTCCTTTAGTACAGACTGCGTAGCCAATGACATTTGCCCCATTAGATGTGCCTGTGGGAGAGAGGTTAGGGGGCTTCCAGTGGACCTGTAGGACCCCTGGAGCCTGCCCACAAAGCACCTGTACATCATGTGGAGGCACGGGAGGGCCTGGGAGGTAATAGAAAAGACATTAAGGGGGAAAAAAGTTAAAAATGTTATGCAATAATTTAATATCATGAACACATAAACAAGGGGAGAGGGTGTGTAGCATTCATCAAATGCACAAATGGGCACACACACAGTCATGCACAGAAAAGCCCACATATAGGAGAGGGGGTGTGGTGGGAAGGGATCAAGGAAACAGAAAACTGTGTTTATTTATAAATTGCACTTCATATTTAAATTTGTGAAAATAACTTAATAACCCAACATAGCCTGCATTAAATGCTTGTTTTGTAGTGACACAGAGTTCATGCAAATACTTGTGATAATGTGATGTTCATTCACAAGACATTGTGTACTGTGTTTATAAAATATAATTTAGATTATAAATGATAGATTATAAAGGCTATACACTATACTCCATAATAAAACTGCATTGCAATTTGAAATCCTCTTAGTATAATAGTATTTTTACAAAATATTTTCAGTACTGTATTTTCAGTCAGTATTCCTCTTGTCTGTACCATAAACTCAGAGGAGAGAAAAAGATGCAAAATAAAACACTGTGGGCTTCTGGGACAACTGAGAGAAACACTGTTGTCTCTGCATGCAGGACACAATCCAGAGAGACTAACTCCAGCTCATTCTTTGTCTTCCACTCCCCTGGATCGCTGGATAAAACATGCACAACTGCATTCGAGCAGAAGCAAATGCACACTGATACAAAATAGTCATTTCAGTGAGCACTGGAGGGGCACTGCTTTATATAGCATTGGTTATACCAGGCTAGGCTATAAGCTAAGGAAATGACTCATCAGAATAATAACTGATTGTATCTTGTGGTCCTCTAATTAGTGATGTGCTCTGTGCAGTAAGCAAACCTGGGCAAAATTGCATCTGGATTTGGGTTCAAATAACATCTTTTAGTATTTGAATAGATAAACGGACATAAACATTGTCTGCAGAAGAAAAATGTACTGTAACAAAATGCAGTTTTGCCCAGATCCCTGACTCAATTGCTCATATTGAAGAATGTGTCACAGTCATTCTCAGTTTCATGTTTACAACCCTCTTCTAAAAGTGTTACAGCACTAATGTCATCTCTTCCCATTGGATCTCAATAGAAAAAGATCATTTAGTGCTGGGATAAATGGGAAACCCAGCTCAGGACTGATGTTGCATTCTGACCTGTTCTGCAATATGGTGGTGGACCTAGACAAAATACAATACACAACAATGGCATAGTAAGGCAAAGCTGTACTGTACTCTTTTACAGCACAGTACTACAACCTAAAATTGAAATAACCTTATGTTACATATAGTAAAACTTGTACAACAATATACTGTAACAAACACAGTACTAGCAGTCTGCAACCTCCATCTTTTTCTGTATATTGACTGGAAGATTGTTTAAAAAAATATTGACCAAGTCCATCAGTGCTAAGAAGCCATGCATACATTATTGACGCTCTATCTCTATGATGTAGAGTTAGAAATGAGCTGACCTGCAGCTTGAGTGCAGAACTCCACACCGGCTTCTTTCCTCTCTCTCTGCTCCAGTGGCAGTTGCCATGGTACCTGGTGCGGCTGTGCTAACACTGTCACTTTGTACACCGTCAGGGGTTTCAGGTTGAAGAAGCGTAGTCTATACCTTCCTGGCTTTACCACAGCGTGCTCTACCCCATCCAAGAACACAGTGTGGCTATAGTTACTGTTGCTAGGCAACCAGGACAGCTCGGCAGTGTCACGCTGGATGTCATCCACACGCAGACCGCATGGTGCCACCACTACGTTGGCTCCCACCAGCAGAGTACAGCGCAGCTCGTCTGACAAACCCCGGTCGGTGACACTCTGCACTGACACGCGATGGACGCAGCCGTCCAGGTCCAGCTTCTCCAGCAAAGACTTGGTCCGGCCACCATAGGCTATGCTGGCACGAAGCTCCCCATCTACTAACACATTGTAGCCAGAGATGTTCCCCCAGCACAAAGGCACTAGTGGAGGCTCCCAGGCAACAATGACGCTCCGTGCCAGCTGCTTGATCAAAGTGATCTTTCGGGGATAAGGCACAACGTCTTCAGCCAGGTCCTCGGGGTCCAGGGGCCCCCCTGTCCCATTGCTACAGGGAACCAAGGCGTTAGCTGAGCCCAGGAGACCATCCTGGGAGGCACCTCCATCCATTGCCGTCAAGGCTAGGGGTGGATGGTCCTCCCCTCCCTCCCCAGCCAGGATTGCTGGTTTTTCTTTGTCCTGGACAAATTCCACAAAGTTGGAAGGGACAAGTCCCCGCTGGCCATCCAGCAGTTCCCCTGTGACACAGAAAGAAGGAAGGAAATATAGAAATTAATTAAATTAACTGCCTAAATCTTCATGTTGACCTAGTGCAAGCTACTTGAAAACACTACCCTTCAGCAACTGTCTCTATAGGAAGGTGCAACAGTCCCTCTGTGACACCTCCTGCAAATGTTAAAATTAGCCTTCACTAATGGCTTCCTTACAAGGCAAAGAAGAAAGGAAGCAGTAACACATAATCATCAGTGAGTGCTGTTTTCCTTGCGGGTTGGAATGAGTCATTGAGTGAGAGGTGGGAGATATGTAAACATACAGTATGTACTATTCCCTAAGATGTAAGATTTACCACTGGCACTCTGATACTGTCTTTTAGACTCTCTCCAGTAAACACAGAAATGAAAAAAAACACTTTTAACATTTCAAAGAACTTCAACTTTAGTTTACTGCTTTTGAGCATTTCCAGGAAAACCCCCTGAGCATCTAGATTTTGCGGTCAATACAGAAAAAATGTTTTAGATTTGTACTGGAGTTTTTTTTCCCAAAGGGAAGAAGTTTGTCTTCAAATAAGCTTTCTATCATCTTGTCCTTCAATCCCTTTTTCCACAGTGGCCTGTGAGACCTTAAGACCATCTGTGTGTGTCTGTGTATTTGTGTCTGTGTGTTGTTTGTGTGTGCTGATGATTAAACTGAGCCCCGCTGGATTAGTCATCAAGCTGATAGGGACCAAAGTCCCATTTTGACAACAGCTTGGTCTAAGGCCTCAGTCTCCCAGACTCCTCCATGATGCTATGCAATCTCACCGTCCACAGCTAATGAATCACTGCAGCTGAGTATGACTGTGTCTGTGGTGGGCTGCACTTGCTGCAGGATTGCTAGCTAGTAGAGATTAGGATTGCCTCTGATGGAGAAGACAGCATAATTCTGAAGAGATTAGACAGTGAATCAATCCGATGAGTATAAAAAGTCTGCAGGATTTTTTCTTGGTGACACTGATGTTTGAAATAAATACATGGCTAGACAAAATAATGTCATCATCTGTTGAAAATGATGAATAATAACTTACAATCAGTGATAAAAAAGATGGCTCATAACAGGTTGAATGGCACCCAAATTAATTTGTTAGCAGTAAAAAAGGCAATCAGCACTTTAATATTAGAACTTTAAAAGTAACATCTGGCAAATAGTAGAGCAACAACATGGGCACAATTATCTGTGCCCAAACTGCAGGTGGATCAGTCAAAGTAAACTGCAAAATGATTTGATATCCCAGGATCAGCAGTCTTGAAAATCGTGGCAGTGAGCTGCCTTAACAAAGAAAAACTCACACATTTTTAGTATGAATGTGAAAAATGCTCCAAACTGTAATGCAACTAAGCTAACAAGAGCCACCTTTGTAACAGTGCATACAATAATACTTACATCAGACTTATAGCCCTTTTACACTAAGCTTTGATTATGTTGTATTGCCATGTACTGGCACATATAGAATAACATCTACTAAACATATGATTGTGTGGTACAAAGAGAATAAATACAATTGAATACTATAAATAAAACAAATTCACTGGGGTGTCATTTGAACTAATTGTGCATAATTAGCTTGTGAAGATGCACAGACTTGTTGTGACTGTCAAGCATCCTCTGCTACAGGAGTTAGGCGCCCACAGACTTCCCACAGACTGCGACTCAGGCAAAACTGCAGAACTTGAAAAGCAACAAAGGAAGCCTCCTGCTGTGCTGTCATCTTTGATCTTTATGCCGCAATATTTTCTAGACGTTTGTCATTTAAGTGCCTGCCTGGGCTTGACTTGCCACTTAATACTGATATTATTTTCCATGTCTTCTCCGCCTCAAGGACAACATCAAACACAACACAGAGTCTTGTTTCTCTTCGCACCTTCATAGAAGCCATCGTCATCCATGTTGCCATACACATAGAGATACTTTCCCGACACAAGGGGGAGTTCTGCTTCTGGGTGCTCGTTTGGGCCATCGTAAGGGTTGTAGCTGAAAGAAGAAAAAGTAACGGTTCACTTCAACAAATTTTCACCACAGCAGTATTCTTTTGAATCAAACAAATGAAGAATTGTAGTGATTCCCAACATGGGGTACTTATACCCCGTATAAATAGGTATACTTCTGTAGTTTCCAGGGGATACAATTAAAAGACTAAAAATAGAATTTTCTGAAAATAGAAATTTTGATTTGATTGAAATAGATAGTTTATCCATATATTGAGTCAGTTTTCAACACCTGAACACCACGTCGGAATTGAGAGTGCATGAAGAGTAGCTAGAAAGTGAGTAGAGAAGCTTGTTAGCTAAAGGTAATGAATACACAGTTCAGCTCAAAGTAATGGATAAGTGGTGTTTGAGCAAAAACAGCTGGATAAACAATTCAAAGTTTAAAGTTAGGTCAAAGTTTTGGATGGAGGTTGTTACAAATGCAAACTTGATCAAACCAATCTAAATACTGGAAGTTAAATAAACTGTATGAAAAAAATAATGTTACTATATATATATTCAATAGTGTTAAGAACATCTAGTTTTAAAATTAATTAAATAAACACATTTGGAACATGACTGTGACTGTCCAATGTGGTGTGGATAGGGCGGTGGAGGTACGTCTGAAAAAAGGGTTGGAAACCACTGATTTAGTCAGCTTAAAAAGATTACATGCAATATAATCAACAAACTCCTGAAGCTGGTCTCATTCACCTATAACGGGCAGTGCAAAGGCGGACCTGGCCTGTGTAGCGAGGCTTGGACCTGGGTGATGGGGTGGCCTCATCCTCCATCTATAAATTAAGAGAACCAAAGATAAATGATATTCACATTCACATGTACTATTCATATTTAGGATTCAGCCCAGGAAAAAGCAAAGTACACTTGAACCACTAAGTTTACAGGTATGAATATGTAAGTCAATCTAACTAGGTTAATGTTGAGAACTTTAAACTATCTTGATGATGATTGAGATTAAATTTATTGACTGGTTGTCACTCAGACCCACCTCTGATGAGGTCAGCTGTCGAGGGCTGCTGGGGCGGTCCCTTGTCACGATGCTGGATTTGACAGACAGCAGTTGTTTTCTTTCTCTGTCTCCAGTCTGCGGTGGGCAAGGCAAGAACTGGGAGATCAGTAGCGGCGTGTTTGCCGCGCTCTCATCGCCTGGGAGACATTGATTTGCATAGCAAATAAAGAGCAACTGTCATTCCATTTGCTGCTCACTGCACAGCTATTGATCGCCTGTTGAGGCGAGTGTACAGCAAACACTTTTCATGGCAAAGACCATTCCTGCCCCATCAACACCTCATGTCAGCAATGCATTTGTCCTTAAATACCACTGACGTCTGAAGGATTTTTTTTTTTTAAAACACTTGAAAAATGCATGAAATACAAAATATACACTGCAGGCTAAGAGTGAAAACAGCTGAATTCCTTGAGGAAATTAAAATCAACAACATGGATCCACTGTATTATTGGGTTCTTGTGGTTTGTGAGTGAGTAATATTATGCAGTAACACAAAAGCATCAGTGAGCACCCCCTCTGTTTCAAGTGAAAGATAAAATGGGATTTCCAGAACTTCAAAGACCTTTGGTCTGAGCCAGACTGTATAAATCTACATCACTGATATGGCTCTATCTGCTGGCTCTGCAGGTTGCACAACATGTCATTAGAATACTAATGTGTTAAACTACATTCATGTCATACATCAGGCCTCTGATCAATTAGGGTAGGTATTGATCGTGAAAAGGTGAATTGCCATTAATGGTCTCCACCCATGGTCAGAAGTGAACTGATCCAGCTGTTATGTGAGCTGTTTGGGGATTAGATGACTGATTCTCATTTCATTCTGATCATAAGCCTGTTGATTATGTAATTTGGAGGATGCTTTTATCTAGCATGTTTAGACTGCATACATTTTTAGAATGGGTGGATCCCACTGGTAGTAGACCATTTAGCCATTATAGTCTTAGTAACATTTAAAACACACAGTGCCATGCTCACTGTGAGTAAAGCTATAAAATCATTATTAAACCATTTTCAACCATCACCATAACCACTGCAACCAGCTCTAATGATTATTATAATATTGATAATGATTTATAGAAGTTTTTTTAAAGAAAAGAAAATGTGTACCTATGTTTTGTTTTGTTTTGTTTTTTGTTGTTGTTGTTTTTATCTCTAAAAATGTATTTAAGTCTGGGACGACTGACTCACCTGTCTCCAGATGGGTTTCAAATCCAACAATGTCTTGTGGGAATTTCCACTGTGATGAGAGGGGGATCTGGGATTTGGAGGTGGGATTATTTTGAAGGATGTCCACAGTATCTGATTGCAAACGAAAATTCAGAAGCTCTTTGGACAGCTGGTGGAAATGTTCACTCTGTGACCTGCATTTCTGCTCCAGGTCACAAACCTTGACCTTTGACAGATAACGGAAAGACAGAAGGGGTGGTAACATTGGAGAAGAGAGTGAAACGAAAAGGAAAAAACACACTACACACAAAGCATGGAGTGTACTTCATCACATGTAATTGTACAGACACGAGTCCTTTGAGGAATGGCTGATCTTTTATCTGGTAATGCTGATCAAACACAAAAGCAATTAGAAAATGATCCCTAAAGAGTCATTTTCGAGCTTATAGCAGCATGTTATATGGAAACCACTGCAGTCTAATGAATGCATATGCAAGTGTAGAGTCATCTGCACTGCTGCGGCTGCCGATATATAACACTGCTCAACTCTGATAACAAACCCTGAGCACTGCAAAGAGTTAAGAGGATTATACAAATAGACATTAAAGACATCATATCATAGACATCATATCAGAGGAAGTCGAGGAAGATGCATGGGATGTACATGGAGAGAGAAATATAGCATTATCTTATTGAGTCTCATTCAACTATACATGGAGATTCTCAATTTGCACTAAATACCCACTAAAGGGTCCCACAGAGGGGACTGAAGGGAGACCAAACTAATCAGGAAGGAAAATAAATACCTGGAACATTCTGTCCTTATTGTTCTGTTCAGACAAAAAGGGGGGAACAGAAAACAAGTAAAGAAAGAAGAAAAATTCAAACAAAAAACATACTAAAGATAAGAGAAATAAATGCTAGTATGATACAAAGGAGGAATAGAGCAATGCAATAAAATAATATATTTATCAATGCAGATAAATATACAGAAGTAACAAAAATTTAAAGTAAAGGGAGCTGAAGAGAAACAGACTTGGAAACCAGAATGTAAATGTTGGTTTGACCCTATAGAAAGCAGCGCTATTTTCCTTCCTGTTGAAGAGTGTGTGTACCCATTAATGTGGAGAAACGGGCCTATGAACAAAATTTGAAAAAAAGTTATTCAATGGATTTGTATGAAGAGAAGTAACTGTTTGGCAGTGGAGTTGTCCAACCAAACTCTTGATGTTTGTCAGAGCCAAACTCAGGCTGCCTGCTCAGTACAATCGCATTAAAGTGCCTCAGATGGATAATAACATGACCTCTCTTGAACTACACTCAAACGAGTCTATACCCTACTGTCATGACAAAAGGATTTAGAGTGAAATGAGAAAATAATTTCGAGAAGATGAGCCAGCGACAAGCATCTTAAAGACAGTGATGAAAACACAGCAGGTCAGTAATTTGATCACAGGGAAATATATGAAATATTCAAAGTCAGCCTGGATGTTGAATTAATGGGACGGTGTGAGTCTGCAACTATTGTGAAAAACAAAACATTTGGAGTGACATTTCATACAACAACAGCACAGAAAATCTACAGAAAGAGACTCTGATGTATGGGTCCCAGCCTTTTCTTTAATTTTTACAGGAAATAATATGACATGGCAAGAGGTACTAGATAACCAACATGATGTTAAAGCATTTATTTACAAGTACAGTGTACTTTACTGTATGTGGAATTGAACCTTCAGGCCATAATTAATGCTACACCACCTGTTTCAGGGCAGAGGGCATCGGCCAACACCCTGTTCCCATAACATCCTACTGACATTCAAAAAGGATTATGATCTTGCTGAACCAGCATCAATAGATTCACCAGATAGGCCCGCAGTCCACCCACACAGGTGTTTTCATCTATTTTGCTCATCAGACATAGAACTAAATATACTGCATAAAAGCAAGTAGACTGAAGTGTACAACACATGAAATTAAAACTTATCAAATAAAGAGAATGCCAGAGAAAACAAACAGGCTTTTAAGTGTTTTTTAAAGTGCTGTACATACCACAGTCAGAACTTTTGTCATTCCACTGAGGGAATTTTGAGGGCACTTGATAGTGCATATATTTCATATTCAGAATTGAGTAGTAAGCATGGTGCACCATATATCAAATAGGAAGTGATTTTAGCTTGCAGTTTTGCTAAATTACCGCAAATTTTCCACATGAAATGTCCAAATCAACAGACCACTTCTAATTCCAACTAATTGTTGCATTTTGTGTCGTGATGACATTCAGCAAAGATTCAGGCACACATTCAGGTGGAAGATGGAAAAATCCACTGCCAACAAAAATGACTGCCACCAAAAATGACTGCACAGACCAAACAAAACAATTCCCTTCCCAAATGTTCCCACATGAGCAATTTTGCATAAGAAAATAATACACATTTTTATAATACAAATTTCTTCAATTGTTTAATGTTCCTGAACATAATAATGTGTTTGTTCATGTAACTGTACCTCTAACAGGTGTACTGCTTCCTCATGCTCTTGGTCATCTTGAACCCGAGCCTACAGAGAACACACAGAAACACACATTACAGCTGACATTGTGATCACAGCCAATGAGGTAGAATAGTAGCCATTGCTATATGCACCATTCTAGTCCCTGAGGTCAGGACCTCTGTATTTTTTTCCATTGTGTATATTAATAAAGTTGTGAAAAAACTGCTTAAAATGATTTAACTTTCGTGCAGCAAAGATTTTATACAGCGCCAAAATCACTCAGTGGCTATCTATTACGTTTATCACCTCAGTGATTTAGCTAGCTAACGTAACCATCATCTGACGGCAGATAGATAAACTTTAAGCAAATGCTTCTCTTTCAATACAGCATTTGACCCTGTGTTTACTTTCTTCACTGAGACAAGGAAGAAAATGAAAAAATAAGACAGACAACCCTGAGCTTTGGGACAGGAGTAGAAGATGTGGGACAAGAGGTGAATGAAAAAAGGAGAAAGAGAGAATGCGATGGAGATGACAAAGGAAGAGCAGCAGGTACTGCACACTGTACTGCATACAATGCAATCTCATGGAAAAGAATGAAATAAAGAACATGTGGCTAATTTTGCTAAATTATTTATGTCACACTGGAAGGAGACAAGTGAGGAGTCACAAAGAAAGGGACAGGCAGTGAACACAGGGGGTAAGAGAGGAGAGAGAACAAAGAGTTGAAGATAGACAGTGAAATGTACAGACAGGATATAATGTTAAATACAAAGAGACAAGAGGATATGAGGGAGAAGGAGAAGGTTAAGTAAAGAAGAAAAGACGCAGAAAAGGAGGCTGACCAAAAGAGCACAGGAGACAGCCAAGAAAACGAGAGACAGCAGACAAGCAGAGCACTACTGGGGGAGACGAGGTTGGAACAAAGGTGACAATAGAGAAGAGGGAGATGAGAGGTGAAAGAGCTTTTGTCAGTTAAACAGACACATTTCTACATGAACTGGATCCAGCCCAGTTGAAAAGTACACCACTAGAAGATGAGGATTAGTAATGCCTTCTCAAAAATAAGTGGGTCAAAACAAAGTTTGCTGAAAAGCAATTACGCTGTAATGTAAATTGGGAGGGAAAATATCCTTGGCTTAGATATTCAGTTTCAGAAGATTCCACCTACTGTGCTATTTGTATCTCATTCAGCAAAAAAAAACAACCAAAAAACAAACACCATTTTCATAAGAGGAGGGTTTCAAGATTGGAAAAATACCATTGGCGAGAAACAGGGAGTCATTTCAAACTACATCTGCAGTCCAGGGCATCTAAAGGCCTCTGAGCATGCTGAAAGTGTTTTGTCAGTTGCACAAGGGCAACATAAAAGCGTTAACTCTTTTGTAAGCAATGCATGTGTTGAGGAAATTAATGAGAATTACAAAGCTCTCCTTTCAATCTTGGATTTTATAATAAACCTGTCAAAGAGGAACATTGCACTACATGGTAACTGGACAGGAGTTCTTGCTATTTCCTTCAAACTTACATCTTGCAGCTTTAACCTTATTCCCATGCACTACTTTTTGACAGATAATTAATATTTGTGTCCGCTGATATGGTTTTAAACTATTTTTATCCAATTTTTGTTCTCAAAACATCTTAACCCTTAGATGCATAAGTGGGGTCAAAAATGACCCCAGCGGTTGTTTTTTTGCAATATCTTTGTAATTTTAAATTTTTATCATTTAATCTTCCATGTATTCCTCAAATAGGTTGTCTTTGACACGAGGCCATTTGGATTTGTATCTAATTGTTATATTTTTTAAGTAATTGCATTTTTTGTATCAGTACCACACTCTTCCATACGTGGGGTCAAAAATGACCCCAATCATTTTCTATGGAATTTCAAGGGTTAACTCTAGGAACCTTTGATTTTTATCAACTGTGACTGTCAGGTATATTTACTGTCGATCCACACATCTAATGTCAGCAGTCTCACCACCCCTAAAGATTATTTTTTCACAGCAACATACATGTATTATTAGTACAAGTATTATCATCATTTTTATACCGCAGAATATATATGCTGTTATAAAATATGAACTTAATTTCCACATACATGATTTTTGTGTGATATAGTGTTGTGTTATCATCATCAAATTGTAAAGTGTCCTTGGATATGTGAAAGGTGCTATATAAATCGCACCTATTTTTATTATTATTATTATTATTCTTATTATCAAATTACTTTTTAGTTAGCTAACACTAGCTAACTAAGATAGCTAACATTACTGCATTTGTTGTGTAGAGAAGCAGACTCTCACTATGATGGTTAGGGTTAGGGTTATGACAGGGCCAACTGAAGAGAAAGAGGTGTAAGATGTGTGCAAAGCCACCAATAGTTGCTGGAAATGCAGTGACCCTGTGTGCAGTGCTCACAGCCAGAAACAAGTAGTTTGTAACAGCTGCTCACAGTGAGAAGAAAGAAGACGCGTGTGTGTACATGCATAGACAGACAGACGGATACACAAACAATGAATGTTGAAGTTGTGATAGCATGGAAAACATGAAATCATTCTTGTGTTATAATATTGCATTAAATGCATTGAATCTAATTGGGATACTTTTTGGATGTTAACCGTTTTTGACCTTTTTAAAAGCTGTTTTGGGATAAAAATGTTATAAAAAAGTGATAAATGAGCTTGTCAAACATGAAATAATTCTTTTGTTGACCAAAATATAATAAAAATCATCATCTTTAACCAAAATTAAATACATTTCTTAAGTTTACAGCATAAAACGCATTCATTCTTATTGGGGTCATTTTTGACCCCACTCATGGAAGAGTGTAGGTATCGGTAGGTCATGCATCTAAGGGTTAAAATGCACAAATCTAGATCAGGAAAATCAACATTTCGTCTGGAGGCCATACCCTTATACTTCTTTGGCAAGCCTATTTTTTGGACTTAGGTCTTTCTAAAATCCTGTGTACAACCATGCACACAGCCAACATTACAGCATTGGTACTTGAAAAGATGCCTGCTCCTGATGGCACTGATCTAATGAGCAGTAACTGATTTATTCTGGGGTATGTTAGTGTCTAAGTAGTGGCTAATAGCAGAAGTAAAAGCAAAGTTTTCAACACCCCTGTGTGAAAATCTCTGACTGTTACTGGCTGATTGTTTCTCTCTGAACAAACACCAGTGCAAAGCATGACAATAAGCAGAGAGATAACCGACAAACCTCACAGATCTCGGAGGAAGCCATCACTATTCAGCTCTTTTATGACCATATCAAAGCCTGAGTGCTCTAACCCAGTAGATATTTTGAGTTATTAAAATAAGAGGATTTTAAATGGGATATTTGAACAGCTTTTATCTTCTTACAGTGCATTAAACAATTAACAGTAAATGATGCTGCATCAAGGCAAAGACACAGCAGATAAAATGTTCATTGTACAATGAAAATGTAGACTCAAAAGTGTGTCTCTGATTAATCATGATTGAGTGTATTAAAGACATCATGACTCATTTCAAATACACAAACATTTTAATAATGTCAGCATCAAATATTGATGAAGCTTGGTAATATTGAATGAGAGTAAGTACAGCAGCAATCAAAAGTTTGGACAGACTGAATCAGATATCAGAAGTATTAAAATCCTCTATATTTCAGATTGCCCCTTGTGATATTTGAAGTTGGTAATATTTGATGTTTTATTTACCTACTCTCTGAGAAGAGTAAAGAACACATATCTTAAAAGGTGTCAGGCAGAACACAGCACCATGAAAAAAGTCACGTCTGCACACTGGAAAATGTTTCCAAGGTGTACGAATTTATCAACAACTAGAAAGGCGACATTTTTTAGCATAGAGCTCTTCGTCACATTATCAAATAATATAAAAGGAGAGCTGCAGTTCAAACAAGATCCAGTGATTTATGGATTGGTTTCTGAGCTCTTAATATTTCCCAATACAGTAGCAGTGACAGTGATTCAGCATAAACTGGCTACTGACACATCAATAACTGAACAAGGAGCACTGGCATGGAGTCACTGCTCCCATCACAAAATCACTGACCCAGGGCGGCTACGTCAAAAGTATGACAATGAAGCTTTAAATGACCATTCTTTCCTACTTTCATCCACATACCTTTTGCAGTTGATTGATCTCCCTCTGCTTGGTGTGAAGGGCCTCCAAGGTTTGCTCATGCTCTATCTGTAGCTGCTGCTTCAGCTCGACAGTCGTGTGCATATGCTAGAGAGAAACACAGAGAGAAACAGAGAGAGGATGTGGTTAGGATGAAAGATGTTATTTAGAGATGATTTTCGACAGTATCCCAAAAGAACAACTCGACCGTAATCTTTCTCTATTGATGGTGACAGATACAATGCAGCTAAACCTTGCAAGTCTGAATAATTATCAGAATATTGCTGGCACTGAAAGGAGGGTGGATTCTGCAGTGGGCTGGCTCATCCTGGCAAGGAGCCTTTGAAGAATTGAACCCAATCCACCTGACTAGCAATTATCTGCAGGCGATTCTGATGTTTGTGAAACAAATACATTTTGTAATGTCAGGAAATTTCTCGGTTGCATCGGCTTAAAAATCATAAATAACACAAATTAAAACAAAGTATTCACCAAAGTCTTGTCGTTGAAACCAATCGATAAAATTCACTGCTCAGGTATCATGTTATATGGGCTTTTTATATAATTTGTAAGCATATATATCACACCCAACCTACTGTATACCCTGAACTGAGTCAGACAAAGCTGTCACACCCGGTCACCCATGCCAAACCCAAATCTACTCTTTCCCAAATTAGCCAAGTCATGACTATACAGTATCTATGCAGAGTCACGAACCAGCTGCCACATCTTGCAGAAACAGAGTTAAGGCCATAAGATGTTTCTGCAGGCTTAAGAAGAAAAGACAGCTTAGAAAGCTCTGACATTCATCATTTTCTCTCTGTGTTCTCTCTCCCTTGAAAAAAAAAGAAAAGCCTCTTTACCTCCTGGAGTGGCTTCGAGGTGTCCTGAGCAGGCAGCCACTGCTTTGCATAATCAGGGAGAAGCTCTAAGCTGCAGAAAGGACTGGGCTGGCTGAGGGGCTGTCACTGGAGCCTTAGAGGAAAACTTTATTTCTTTTTAACTCTTGGATATTCGGGGAGGACTCCATGAACTCACCTACATTTTCTGCAAACAGCCTATTTCCATGTAAAAACAGACAAAGAACTCAGTAACTCCACTTACTGGGGCAGCTGGATTTCGCAAATGCTTGGGGTACTGCTTCCCAAGACTTTTTTTTCAATGTTTCATTGGATTCACATCATCAACCTTCCTTAAAAAAATTCTGCCCTGAGGCTAGTGCCAAGCTTTCCTATCCCTGAAGCATCAGTGCAAGTAGAGATGCAGCATGAAAGGGGGGAAAAAAGGCTGTTTGTGAGGTGCACAATTCTGTAAAGTCAGATACTTTTGAAACAGGTGATGTCTAGTCTGACAGAAGCTGTAGACTTGAGACTTGGATTTGAGTCTGACATAAAATGGACAGTTGTTACTTGAGAGTAACCTGAGACCTGACTACCTAAAGACTTGATCGAGATTGAAAGCAAAAAGTCCAACTGAAATCACATTTAGTCATTTTGCAGCATGCATTTAAAATCTATTGTTCATCTATATATTATAGATAGAATTAAAGGGAGGAAAGAGGTTTGTCAGCCAAACTCTACAATGAAGCAAGGCAACAAGTGCAAAGTCTGCATCTCCACAATTATGACACAAAGACCCAGGTTGAAAAAGGACAGAATTTTCCTTTTAATGAAGCTTTGCAGCGTAGTTAGATGGAGTGTCCTCTTCAACTGAACCATTATATTTTTATGGTAGTTATTGCCCTGCACACCCTCTACTGTGTGACAGACTGGCCCAGAATAACCAAAGGTTGTGTTGACTGGTGTCTTATTCCCTCATAGAATAAACCTTTTATTACCATATTATATAACTTTAAAACCAAAATAGGCAGGGCTGCATCTCACCGGCTTTGACTGAACCTTTAAAAAAAAAAAATCAGCTGTCAGTCTTTTTCTGTTTTTTCATGTTGTGTTTCCTCCGTCTGTGTTTCCTTCACCCACATTGCCCTGTGTAATTTTCCCTAAATAGTCTCTTTGTCTTCATAATCAATACACAATGAGAAAGTGACAAACTTTCTTTGCTGTATTAGGGAGCAGGTCGGTTTTTCTCAGATGGGTACATTTCTCTCTCGAATATCCTGACAAACAGACAATCGATAGGAGATGCAGGGAGGCGAGGATTTGTAATGAGAATGCCTCTCGCGGCGCAGCAAGGCTGTGTCTGATTACTATTGGCTGACCCGAGCACCATGAAAAAAGAGCTTCTCTTAGAAACCCATGAAACTTCACCTCCTGCTTTGCATCGCTTTTTTTCTAAAGTTTTCTTGGAAAACAAACACAGGGGTGATGGGAATTATTTCCTAAAGCAGCAGTGAACATCTTGGTGTGATGGTGGTGGCCGAGCAGAACAACTGAGGGGAACAAGGGATGAATGAACACAGAGGAGATGGGAATGATGTGGAATAAATTACCCCCGGTATATTTTATCAATCCTTGATCTAAATTTGGATTTAAATATACTTATATTACTATCAAATCCATACATGTAGATGATTAAATCCCTGTGGGAAGAGAAGGGAAATTTACTTCTTGGGGGAAATATAAAAAATGCGAATTGAACCATTAAAGGAGGGGAAGAGGGATGAATGAAAAAGAGAATTAGCTCCAGGTTCCCAAGACTTTCCTCAAAATTAAAGGAAGATTAAAGTGATGCTTGCATCAAGAGATAATTGCGATGAAAGCACATACAAATCCAGATGTCTCACCTTTAGAACCTTTTCCAGGCTCTCCACTTTGCCTTGAAGTTGTCTCCTCTGCTGCTGGGCCACGTCTCTCTCCTGGCTCACCACAGCAAAGGTCTGTTTCAGCTGGTCATAGTCTGATCGCACCTATGTGAACAGATGAAGATCGGGTGCAAACAAAGGGAGGGATAAGAAAAAGACAATGTGAGAAGAAAAATAAGAAAGAAAGAAGGAAGAAAAAAGTCATTAAAGAAAAGAAAAAACATCAAAATGAGGAAATATGGAAATAAATTTAATTTCCTCTTTGCTCTTCTTTAAGAGTTTCAAAGTGTGACAAGTTTTTTGTAGATTTTTTTAAAAGAAGGAAACAACCATGCAATTTTGATGAGGTTTGTCCTTGCTGTAGACCTACTTTTTACATTTATGAATAGAAGTGGCTTTTTTTTGGCTGGAGGGTTGATTATGAGTTCACAGTAAGAAGAGAAATTAATCAGCACATTTCCATTTAGCCTTGATGAGACAGAGCTGCTGACTTGAGCGTTCTGCCTCTTGTTTCTTCGTCAGTACCGAGGCCTTGAGCTAAGCTGGTTCCTGTAAAAAGTGGCCTCATAGGATTGAGCAGAACTATCCCTCAACTGTACACCAATCATCTCATTAATTAACAAAACACACAAGAGTGCACAATAGATAAGCTCACTTACTCAAAGTTCTCAAAATTAGACTAACTAAGATGAGTTCATTCATACAAAGGAATTTATGACTGGAGCTAGAGTCAGAGGCTCCCAGGACCCATCTGAACTCAAACAAAACTCAAAAAATTCATATTAATATTAATATATACATTTTCTTTTGACAAAAAATTTCTTTCTAAAGACAGTTTTTAACAATTAATTCCCTTCCCTGACAAAGTTCCTCTTGAGCAAGATTTACTTTTATTGAATAATTACTGTTTAGTTCTGTTAAGTCTTTGTTTCCTGTGTTTTTTTCTCTCTTTCAGCTTCTGTCTTCCCTTTTTCCCTCTTTCATTCCCTCCTAGAATAGAACACAATAGAACAGAATAGAATACACTTTACTCTCCAGTCCAGGCAAGAAAATTGTCCTTGGGCTCATCCAGGAAAATATGAACACAAACATGTCCACATTCTCTCACTGTTCACAGTCCAGTACATTTTGCTCATGTCTTTGCTACGATTGCCCTTACAAGCCGGTCACACTCATTCATACTGTATGTCTGACGGGGCTGGGCCCCACTTTCCCTTTTCATCTCTGTGCCCACCTTGTCAGTGCACAGATGGCATCTTTTTGTGTGGCACGGTGAAGCAAAAGCTTTGAGCTGAGTCCCTGGACACGTGTCAAATCTGCCCCCTCTGTGAAAGTCACTATTAGCGCCAGAGTAACTAATCGCCTACCATCACGGACAGTCACTTTCTCTGTCTGGGTCTGTGTGTGTGCGTGTGTGTATTTATGTATGCATGTGTGCACACTGGAGAGTGTCTAAAGACACAAAGACAGCAGAGGAAAAACGAATTTGTATCGGACGCTTCTTTAATTTCACACCAAAAACCTAAATGGAGCATTAAGCTTAAAAATACAACACACGACACTAATACCACATGTATACATCCCCGAGTGACGAAGCAATATAAAAAACACAAAGATGCAACACATGATAACATATAGTATATGATGATAACAAGGCTGCATGTGTATTGATCTGCAGAGATGGATCACAAATGTCAATAGACTGATTTTACAGCCATGTTGTGTATGTGATATGTAGCCTCTATATCACTGATACTGCAAAATAAAAAAATATGCTTCAACACTGATCATTGGCTGGTTGACCACTCTGTGTGTGTGTGTGTGTGTGTGTGTGTGTGTGTGTGTGTGTGTGTGTGTGTGTGTGTGTAACACATTCTTGTACACTGCACATGTGAATGCCACACCTTGTCATACTTGGTTGCCTTTAGGTGGCCATTGATCAATTCAAGGTTCAGGCGGTTTTTCTCCTGCAAGGCAGCATGGAGCTTTGCTTTCTACAAAATAAAAAGAGAGAAACAAAAGAGTTTAGTGTGTTGTGATATGATGACACAGGATCTTCTCTCATTGCAAAGACTTCAATGCTTGGCTGCATCATGCATCGTCGCAACATAATCTTAAAACTATTACATAAGTGACAAATGAAAGACTGAGGTTAGTGCCGATCCCACCCTCCGTCTGTACGGATGTTTTTGTGTGTGTGTGTGTGTGTGTGTGTGTGTGTGTGTGTGTGTGTGTGTGTGTGTGTGTGTGTGTGTGTGTGTGTGTGTGTGTGTGTGTGTGGCTAAGCTTTTCTCTAAGATGCTGTCTGGAGGACAAAACCCACAGCTGCATACTGTCACCAACCATTTGGTATGTGACATTAGGGAAGGGAGGGGGAGAGAAGAGAAAAAAAAGAGGTGGAATGGAAGAAAGTGGTGAGGCGAGAGAGGGGATGGAGGGTTAAGGGGGAAGAAACTGGGTTGGAGGGATGGTGTGAAAACAAAATAGGAAGTGGAAAAGGGTTTGAGGGAGAGCTATCTAGGCAAAAAGAAACAAGCAGAGGAGATGAAAGGATGGAATAAGAGAGAGCTGGTGTGTCAGTTGAATGATAAAATGCACAAATGAGCACGTAGTGTCTGAAAAAACTAGCAGGCTCAAGTTGCACGCCATGTAGAAAGGACTGAAAAGAGGTGAGCAGTTCCTGTCTGCACTCTCCACTGCCCAGATTCACATTCAGAAGTTGTCGTGCCGCTGGTGCTGCAGGTACTCAAGCATTACATAATTACGCCAGACTCAAACTAGGCCAATGCTCTCCTCCTATCACAGTTCTGAGCATTCAAGAGTGATTTCACTGTGACTGGCCATATCCTGGCACATACTGTAATACCACTTCATGCTGCTAAAATGGGTCCAGACTGTTGATTGTCATTCTCAGCATCCCATATTTATTATAGTAGTTGGGACTTTTTAGTCTTTTCAGCTTTAAACAAAGAGCAGTCTGCAAAATGAGTTGATCATGTTCTGTAATCCTATCTATTATTACCTGAAAATAGTCATAACATACACCATATACACATGCAATATGCACTTGAGTCTGATTGTAGTGATATACTTAAGCAACCAAAGTGCTCAAGCTTTGTATGCAAGCTTCTGCAGAAGAAAAGACGGTGCAGCACAGAGGTTTATGATCAAATTTATCAGTACAAATCAAGGAACTCAATAAACCCCCAAGGAAAGGAAGAGCAGAGAGAGAAACAGACAAAGTGAGGGGCCAGCCAGGTTCATCCATCTCTTTGTGTGCAGGCAGAGAGACAGCCATGGCTGTCAGAGGAAGACACAATCAAAACAAGACACAGCTAGAGAACAGACAAGGACAGGAAGACACAGAGACTGGTGAGTGAGTTCACTCGCTGCTCTTATTGTGCAACGCTGTCGCTTCAGCACATCACTGTGGACCACAACGCAGTGTAGAACCACATATAGATTAAGTGGCAACCAGAAATGATCTTGTTCCCCTGCTTTTTACTGTTAATTATGGAGACATGGCATATCCTGAGGTGCCAGCTGCAGCCGTCTTCTGCTTGACCCCTCAGGACACGGCCTTGTAGATGACACCATAAGGAAGTAGGATGGGAACGGATGTAAAGATAACTGGAATCAAAGGATGTGTTGAAATTTTACAGCTGGAGAGAAAACTGACAGACAGAAACAGGAAGACGGGTCCGGCAAGAGAAGATTTAGAGTTTGGTTGACAATTTCAGAATGTGACAACAAAAGAGAGAAAAAAGGAAAAGAATTAAGAAAATGAATGACCCTTTAAGGGTTTCTTTTTATGGGCCTGAGGAATAATGTCTCCCCTTCCACTTCCCCCCACTTCCAGTGAATCACACATTCACAGCTCTTCTTAACACTCCACAACATCTTGTAAACACAGTGCTATCATGCAAAGCCAAGGGACACGCACACATTTCTGTGCCAATTTATACCTTCAATATGCACAAATAAACAGAAAAATCTGGTGCGAAGATATAAAGGATATGATAATTAGGCATTCTGTTAAGGAAAAAACAACTTGACAGGGGATTAACAGCCCTCCAAGGACATCTGTGCAGATCCACATTTGAGTGAAAGTGTGGCATGTGTGTGTGTATGTGTGAAAATTTGAGATCCATATGTGCGTGCAGAGAGAGTGGACAGGCTAGGGGGAGAGACCTCAACACCACTAATGACTAATTCACTCTGACAACTTCTTTCTTCTTTCTTCTTCTATCTTTTCTCTCTATCTATCTTTGCCTAACACAAATGCACACGCACACGCACACGCACACACACACACACACACACACACACACACACTAATGCATGTACTTTCCCTTCCATCAGTGCCATGATTATCGTTCTCTCCCCAAACCCACTAACTTAGCTCCTGGCTCTAAATCTGCTCTGTTCACTGCAACCAGCCTCTCAGTGAGCTTAGAAAGTCTGAGTCAACTGTGGATCCATATGAGCGACTTGTGTGTCTCAATTCATTTCAGTCTCTGTATCAGGAGTATTAAATGATGTTGTTCTCTGTATGAGCCAATCAATAACCTTACAACAGTAGTATTTTTCTCAGCCTGGAATCACCCAGTACACTTTGGTCTTTGTACTATTAAAGAAACTAGATAAAAGTGTTAATTAGTGAGCTTTAGAGGACAGAGTCAGGATAGCTGTTTCCCCCGGCTTTCGGTTTTTATGCTATGCGAAGCTAATCATCTCAAGGCTGTCGCTTTGTACTTAACAGACAGGCATGAGAGTATTATCAATCTTCTCATCTAACACCGCGAGAAAGACAATTATGCTTATTTCCCAAAATGTCAAGCCATTCCTTTAAGGCTGAACACAGTGATGTAACTAAAAGTTGAATAATGGAACAAATCACAGTCATCATCATCCATGTTCTATATATATTTTACATTTTGTCGTTAAGCATAAGCTTTTATCCAAAACAACTTAAAAGTAGGAAAGACAATCAAGCATTAGAATACAGTGGCTCCGAAAAGAGCAGTGGTACAAATTCTCAATCAGCTGACCAGGTTATATGATTATTATGAGTAAGAAAACAACTGGAAGTTTAATAAGAAATACCATGCAAAACAAGAAAGAAGTACAGAAATCAACAAAGAGCTAAAAAGGTTACGAGGCAGTGATGATATACACAGACATCATTCATTTGCAGACTGGAATGGACAGGAGGGTGCATAATGTCTGATGAGTGACTCATTGTAGGAGGGTGCCATTCCAGTGGTCGCCTTAAGGGCAGGCATCACTTGATGCAAACCACCACCGGGAGCCAGTGGAGGGAGATGAACAGAGGTGTGACATGAACTCGTTTAGTTTGAAGTCGGTTAGGGTATAAACATTTTATCTGTGTACTTTTACTTTTGGTGTCATTTAGTACAATTATCTTTATCACCATTTGTTGTGGTAGCTGTAGGGAAAATAATTAAGACAACTTCATGTCTGATTACATTGTCTATATTCTCAACCTATATGTCTTCTTGTCATGTCTTACAAGGGTGAATGTTCTTTTTTTTAATTTTAGCTCTGTGTATCTCTGCTCTGTGTTTTTTAATGAACGACGACTGTTTTTATTATTTATGAAGTTTACATGGGTTAGTGCTGGGCTTTACTGTATGAGAGCATGTACAAAGTTGCATTTGAGAGCAATCCTTATGCAAGTAAAGCAAAGCTCACAATGAGATGCCGATGTCTCAACAAATACTCCTCAGCAACATGTTGGCCTGTCAAAACACACTGTGACAGGAGTCGACTGAGATCAGTTAACAAAGCTGGACAGAGCAGATCTCCTGACCAATAGAAGAGCAGCAACACACACAACTTTTTACAAGCCTGACATGGTTGTGTGCGAAGATTTGACAGTGATTTGAGAAATCCTTATGTGTGTTTAGCTGTTTCTTTTTTTTCCATTAAAACATTCCACTCAACAGAGTTTTTGCAGCCTCTGCTCTTCAAACCTTTTCAAGCAACCTGATGTATACTACTCGTAGTTTGATGTCCCTGGAAGGGGCCTAATTGTACCATGAATAACACAATTATGACAGATTTAAGCATTGCCTCAGGTCATTGTAATATCATGCGTCATGGCATCAGTAAAAAGCTGCATCATGTTTTCTGCCATGTGAACTCTATGTGCTCTGGTCCAAAGCAGACCACTAAGTTACATTGATTTGGCCGACAAGATGTCAGTATATTAAGTTTATTTAGTATTTCCCACTGTGTTCTGTTAACCTAATTACGCAGAATGGCAACTGCTTGAAAATTATTTAGTTATTGATCTAATTTGATGTACTCAAAGAATCTGCTGACATGGGAACATAATGATCCAACTTGGTAAATATGAATGAAACAAATTTAAAAATAATTCCCTCTGTTCATAACAGACCACATCAAGCTTTGTTTGATCAAATTTATTTCTGTCTTCACTCATTGCTGTTGTGGGTAGTAAAGGCTGGATTTTAAAATGATGTAAGCCTCTAATTTATTTAAGGAAGTGTTTATTCTTAGAAATTGTGGATATGCCTATTTAGAATAAATGTGCCATTAATGGGAATTACTTGCATCATCTAAATGTTGCCTCTTGCCAACACACAGAATCTATATATTAATTTAGAAACATAAGCACAAATATAACATTATTTGAGTAAGAATAAGTGAGTTGCTGCCGCAGTCATAATGAAGAATAGATGCAGGATGAAATCATGGGTGCAGATGTTTCTTCAATGGCTACTGCTGACTCTAAATGGGGTGCTTGTGGATTGAGGAGTGCTACTGTTCCCCCTCAACTCCCAGGACGATCATCATTAATCAGATACCAAGGTGGAAGCGCTTTGTTTCACTTAACCGTGGGTGGTAAGATGCTGATGACATCTGCTGTCTTCAGTGGGAGCACTGGTAAGTCAGAGGCAAACAGAGATGCACCATGATCCTATAAATTTAAACAGTGAAGATATGACCTTGATATATATGACCAAGACAAAAATACCACCTAAGTTCATGTGAGAGTTAAACTGGAGTTAATGACTGAAGTTTATAAAGAGAGATCATGTGAGACAAATTTATTTTTGGTAACACAAAGACTGTATTATCACCCCATTCTTTGCTTAAAGCATCACCACCTCTCTTGTGTTCTCTCTAAGTTCAGTCTAGTTGTTTAAAATGATCCTCAAACAAAAGACTTCATGCTACTTCTGATTATTTCAATATTATTTCATAAACAGATAACCGCTACCACTTCCCTCCACTAAAATGTGTGCTTTGAGCTAATAGGATGACTGCAGCTTGTGTGTGTGTGTGTCAAAGACTGTTCCGCACTTATGTGGTTGGGAAATTGGAAAATGGAGCCAGAGCCAGAAATTATATCACACCACTAATAGCTGCTGCAACATCGGCTGTCTGTTCAGCACTGTCTAATGTCTGAAGCAGTCAGGACCACGGATAGCTCCTTTTAAACTATGTACACCAGGACGTGCTGTAAAATGTTACTAATAACTAAGAAACTTAAAGTCCCCCTCTACTCAAAAATGTGTTTTCTGAATTGTTACTTCCCTTGGATGTTTGATTTTCACTGTTAAGAATGCAAAAAAAAAAACATTAAAAAAAAAAGCAAAGTAAAAAAAAAAGGATTTGATTTATTTTGCGATGTGACAATGCTGTGGTTAAGGTCTGGTTAGGGTAGGCACAAAAAACATCACTTGAAATGCGATCTTCATCTAAATATGAATATAAACTATGGCAGACACAAATTACTATCAGTCTTAAAACATGTCTAGAGGGGATCTTTAAAAAAAAAACAACCGTGGTGGTTTTGCATGTGGTAGCACATTCTAGGCTAAAATACCATAAGTTTTCATATAGTATTTCATATTCAGTACCAGTTAAAAGTTTGGACACACTTTCTCATTCAAAAGAATTGGAAGGTGAGTCCAAACTTTTGACTGGTACTGTATATTTGAAGTATATTCACATACATAATTCAGTCATAGATGATCTATCTGTTTATTTACTGTAGTTATCATATTTTTTGTTTCCCAAGTCATCGCGGTTCAAATGTTTTACACCAATGTTTCCAAACTTGCTATTGTTAAAAAGCCTTACAGCATCTGACAGGTTTTTTTTGTAACTTGTGTGAACTGACCCTTTAAAAAAAGTGATTTACATAGTTGTACCATTTCAGCCATTGTATTAATTGGAAGTTAAGTTTGATTTATTTATACAAGATATTTAAAAACAGCATTTTTGAGTGAGGACTATTGAGTGGGGTTATTGCTTTTTAACACACAACACACACACCTAACAACATTTTCAAAGTGATTGCAGCTGTAGAACCACGTCTGTAGCATCATATTTCAAACATATTTTTACTGTGATGGATCACCCACCTACAGCACAATTCATGACCCATACCTTACTGAAATTTAAAAAAAAAAAAAAAACAGTGGCTGACTGGAGGGACAAAAAGAAGCTTTTTGCTCACATTGATAACTTCTACATACCTTTACCTCATTATTTGACACTTTGGCCACATTTAATTTGAAAATCCAACATTGTAATATTTTATATATATGACTGAAAATAAGGGGAAAAGCATAATAGGTCCCATTTGAGGAAGTTGTATATTAACATTGTACATCCCCACTTAATGAATTGGCTATGAAAATGAGGGACATTATGGAGATTTATTGTGTAGCATCAGCAAGGTCTTCACTACAGCATCAAAGATGATATATATCACACAAACGTTGTCCTCTGAAGGGCTTAGTAGGGGTTTGTCTTTTCACAAGAGAATGTGTGACTTCAATCCCACTTGATCTTCAGCCAAACAGCAGACTCCTTGGCAGAATGTTGCAAGTCTGAAGAGCATTTTGAGATCAATCATTTATAATGTTGTTAATACTGTCCATTACCTCTGGTTTACAACATGTGCATGACACCTGAGGAACTGCTTTGTAATAACCACACGTTACATTAACAAGCCATGGTCCGTTAGCATTTCAGTCAGTGATGTTCATGTGCGCTATTTTATTTGGAAAATCCACCCTTAAGATTTGGACTGTAACCTTCTGCATTACTCACAAGGTGCAGTTATTATTATTGTTTATTTATCAGGGACAATGCACAATATATTGTTTGCACCGGATATATCTTATATATATATATACATATCCATGATGTTCATATGAACTGTTACTATAATAGCATCATAGATAATTCATCAACATGCTATTAAAATATTCTCATTTACGTGTCAGTTTCAAAGCATTATAAATGGCTTAAATGCCATTCCTCTAACCTATGCCACTAATGTGTCTCTACAGGTGCCTCATTTATAAAACATGAATGAGTGGCTAATCTGGTTTTGATGGTGTGTGTGTGTGTGTGTACACATATATGTTTATTTGTGAGCACACATACTGTATGTATGTCACAGCATTTAAACCTGCGAGTCAAACTGGAAACACAGATGGCAGTGGGTAATGCCGATATAGTGAAGCATGCTTTGGAGAGTGTGTGTGTATGTCTGTCTGTGCGCATGCAAGCATGAATGAGTTGCATAACTAGCATCTCGAGGCATACATTAGCCTTAAGCTCTTGTGTACCGACAGTGCTCCAGACCTCTCATCTGAATCTCACAGATTCAAAATCCCTAAAAAATTATTCATGTGGCAAGAATTTACTCACATAATACACACACACACACACACACACACACACACACACACACACACAGAGTCTATCAAGTTAAAACCGTCAGTTCTCAAGACACATAATACCCTAATAATTTGAGGGGAACCCCCATGTTGTTAGTGGATAGGTAAATAAAGGTTTAAAGAAATGTCTGAAGAGGAAAGACATGACTCACTCCTGTAGATTTAATAAAGTGGATCAACTGGAGCTTGAATGGAAACCCAGCCTACACAGCCATACAGTCACAGACATGTAATATTAACATTATTTCAAGCCCAAAAGACTACTTTAGGTCAATGTGGCAGGATCATTTTATGTACATCCAAAATCTCCTTACAGGAAAGGAATCAAGTCGATTGTGCTAAGTAGGGGAAACATACTCTTAAAGTTTATCAAGAATGAAATGTTCAAATACATAAATCTGTGCACATATAAACAGCCTTCTGGGATATGTGGTAGATTTTTGTTCATCTCTCCTCTTGAGCAAAAATCAAACAGCTAGAGTTTTGTATTAAGCCCAGTTCTCTACATCCTGTCTGTCTACATCCTGTTCTCTAGTGTGTGTGTTTTAGCGTGTGCGTGATTGCATGTGAACTCCACTGCCTGCCTCTCAAAGAGCAGGAGACAATCCACAGTTTTATGGAGGAGAGAGGACAGAGGAGCGGCAGGGAGAGGCCGGTGCTACCGTCAGGAGAGATTAACTTCTCCTCCACATAACACACATCCTCATTCACCTCACTCTCCGACCTCCTCTGTCACTTCTCCTGTTATTCATCTGGGCTCAGCTTAGTTAGAATGTTTATGCTTGTGAATGCGTTGTATACATATGTGCTATTCAGTTTACCATGTTTAGTGTTTGTTTTTGAGTTTAATATGACTGTCTTATAATGATTATGTGGCTGTGTCTATTACAACACATATTTAAATCTTTATCTGTTTGATTCATTTATATAACTGTATTTTTAATGAAGCCTTTTTGAGAGGCATCTTGGGTGAAGCAACAGCAAACATGGAAACATGTTGCTTGGCCACATTCAGAGGCGCTCATGGACACATATGATGACGTGAACCAAAGCACAACTGATTTCTGTATGTAAAACAAGTGAAGTAACATGCCAAATGGTTACATCTATCTTTTTCTCAAGCTGTATTGCAGTGGGCTTAGCAGTATTGAAAACATTTGAGATATTAAGCAATTAGTTAGACAACAATTTTGATAAACTATCTTCCCAAATGAGAGGATTTGCTCTGAAGATGTCTTCTTGAAACATGTGGTGGACATTGTTCAGTATTTTCTGTCATTTTACAGACTAAAAATTTACCTGATTGATCACAAAAACAACAGATTGAGTGATGATTTAAATATTTTTTAGTTCCAGCCTCAAGGTTGTGCAATAACAACAATCTTACGTGTTAACTGAATGTCACACTATGCGAGATCAGTCTAAATCTCAGTCGCAATCTGTGCCAGAGTAAAAACTATGAGGCAGTCCATTCTGTGTAATATCATATTGTATTCTGATAGGTTGGATTGTAAACATGGGTTGTAACAACAGTCACATTGTGAGATTTCAGTCCTAAATTTCTCACTGTAAGAATTTTGATGCAGGCTGTCATTGGTCTCCGGGTCTTTTTACATCGGCGCACAATGGAATTGAATCTGTTTTTGTTTGACGACCAAAGATCTCATTGGAAACTTTCATCTAGGTCAGCCTAAAATCACATATTGTTATGGGGCATCTAGTTTTTGTAGCAGTAGACGTCATTCACATATTTGAGGCACACTATGATTCCAGATGTGAAATACAATCTGTCCCGGTTAGATCTAAATCCAATCTGGAAGAGGTCTGAACAGGACTAGGAAAGAGAGTTCCCATGTGTGCATTTTAACTTTTGAATGTGTATTCGAGTGATGCGTAGAGGTGCTGCAGCTGTACTGTATATGGGGGACCCTCGGGGGAAAACATTGGCTTCTCTTGAGAATATGTCCCATGCCCCACGGGGAATATTAAGGCATGGGAGTGTGCACAGTGCGTGCTGTAGCCTATGTACATATTGTGGGAGCAGGCAGTGAGAGTGAAATAGGGCTCCCATGACGTGGGCAGCAAAGCTTCCAGTCACATTGATGACATAACACATTTGATGTGAACAGGACCTATTGTTCCCTCGAGCCACGCAGAGAATATCAGAGGGCTGGAAAATAAGTTCTGAGGAAGATCAGTGTAATACTAATGAGGAGCCCAAGAGCTGGTTAGGGATTACATGTGCTTGGATGGACCTTCATGCACACATAATGCTTGGTTGGACCTTCATGCTCAGAATACACAAGTGCACGCACAAACACACACACACACACACACACACACACACACACACACACACACACACACACAAAACACATGGACATGCGCAAGCCTGCATACAAATGCTGAAGCACACACAAATCCATGAAACTCTCACACGCACATATACACAAACCACACCCAGGCAGGGATGCACACACGCATGCTTCTGTATGTTCACATACAGACGCACACCACACACACCACACAAATACACACTCGCCTGACCCCAATCTCCAGCAAAACATACTGCACAAGTGCTAAATAATTTAAATCTGACCTCAATGCACAGTTGCTAAAATGTACAGTATGCTAGAATTACACTGACAGAACCTTTGCTGAGGTTTCCTTGCCACTGGTTTCTATGGAGGATTATAATCTGGATTCAAACATATCTATCTTAAAAAGCAGCTACCAGGCTATCAGTGGGCTGGTTACTCTGTGGGTGAGGGCCAGAGTCCAGGGCCCTTTTTTAGTCTTAGTCCGTCCATGGCAGCTACTATGTATATCATCAAATAAGGGTATTTTTGCAATGCTTTACAGTGCAAAACTTGCATTTTATATTCATCAGCTGATGCCTCAAAATGCTGCAGACTGTCTTCTAACAGAGACAAAGCGCAGGGAGCGCATTACTCCAGTGTTGGCTGCTTTCCATTGGCTGCAGGTGGAGTTTAGAATTCATTATAACATTTGGTTTTTACTGTACCAGTCACTACACAGTGAAGCCCCTGAGTACATTTCTGACTTGTTTCTGAATTAACTCAAAGTCTCTGGATGTTCCCAGAGATGGATTTAAAATGAAGGGAGCAGATGGAGCATTTGCTGTCTTTTGTTTTGTTTTGTTTTGTTTCTGAAAAGACTATATAACTAAACATTATATACTGCATTACTAGTGCAGAAGCTACCAAATTGTTCCTCTCATGACAAAACAGCAACAATGCAGCTGCATTGGAGTACACTAGAATACATTTTTTGGCTTTTCACAAAACATGCAAAGCATCAGTTCAATTTCATGCATACATCTGTATCAAACAAACAATGAGAGCTTGGAATTTAAAAACACCCCTAGTCTCACAGCCTAGGTTTGTGTTTGGGTACAGAAAGTCTGCTTGGTGTCATTTTTTTAATTTTACTGCATGCAACAACAGATCTCCTTTATCTGTGGTTATTTTTTGTTTCAGAAGATTCAATGATACAAAAGTGGAGAAATCTATAAAGGCTCCTGTAACACTGGACAGCACATGCATATGACCGAGTTCTAGGTCTCAAGTGAGCGAGACTCAGTGGCACAGAGCAATAGGTGACAGTTACCGGAGCACAGGTCCTGTCATGTCATCTGTATCTGAACAGGCTGGCCTGTCTGACATTGTCTACTCATCTCTCTCTCCATCCTTCACTCCATCTAGTTGCCCTTGGTGTTTAGTCCACTGAAGGCTTCTGTCCTATGTTTAATCATTCAAGCACTTCTAGACACAAAACACCGGGGACTGAAAGAAAGAGTGGAGAGGAGAACAGAAGAACTGAGTGAAGGGAAAGAAAGAAAGACAGTGCACGACAGGTACAATTTAGGCAAGAGAAGATAATCGAGAAGTTATTTAGAGGAGCAGAGAGAATAGACTGAGAGTAAAGTCTGATCGCATGAGAAAGGAGCCTATGGAGAAGGACAAAAAAGAGGGGGAAAGACATGGGGAAGACAACCTAGAAATTGCAGGGGACAGTGGGAGATGATTAGTGATGTGGAATTAACAGGCCTTCTATCAGCATGTGTCCTTTGCTAAAGGGCTCACCTAGCCTGGCGATGTCATGGTGAGATTATGTAGCGATACAAAACCAAATAGGGCAAAAAATTAAGGTTTTGAAAGGGCACTTTGAGCTGCTACGCTGTCTTCATGTGTGTCAAAACTATAAACAACATCTTATAAGTCAGGTTGGGAGTAGGTTATGGAGTATTTTCGTGATGTCATCTAAAGGATGCTCTACACTTCTCCTGATACTGAGTAAGATGATGTAGATGGCAAACGAAACATCCATCTGCACCCATTCATTTTGTGAAGTCATTTGCATCACCTGTATGACAAGATAAATTAAGCTCTGCTCATATCAGCTCTTATTCAGCTGTATTTGTATTTTGAATTCAATCAGACATCCGCTCACCTCTCACTTTACCTCTTTCGCCCCAACCTCTTCCCCTTGCTTCCCCCCTCCACAGTTCTCTGTGCCTTTCCTTTAACATAACTTCTGTGTATCTTGAAAAGCTGCCAGGAAATGTGAGGAGGAAATGTTCCTTTATTGTTTCCCTCTCTGCTTCCCCCCGCTGGCTAAATGACATCAATCATCACAGTGTATGCAAGTGATCAATACAGCGCTCACTCGTATTCAGGCTCGCGTTTGGGAGCTACACATGTTGCGTGCACACGTATACACACATACACGCACAACTAAGGTAAGGGTGAGGGGAGGGAATGCCGGGGTTGCTATAGAAACTGTTCTTTCAGGTATGGAGTGTCAGGATGATAAAAAGTAGCAATGAACTATCACATCCAACATATCTGATGCCCTTTGAATTGTCTGAATGTAAGCCTGAATACAACCGTTGCAAACCGAAGCTGTCTCGTTTATTTGCCATCTTAACCAACTGGATGAATAAACATCTAGTACACCAAATAATCATAGTGAGTGTGCACAGCAAGTAATAAAATACTATAAAAATCACAGAAACAAAATACCAGCATAGAATAGACTATGTTGTGTGCAGCACAGATGCAGAGTATAGTAAGAGAAAGCACACATTTATACGCTTTTAAAAAACCCAGTCAATATGTGTGGGAGAGTGTATATGAAGGCATGTTATCTGTGTGTGTGTGTGTGTGTGCGTGTGTGTGTGTGTGTGTGTGTGTGTGTGTGTGTGTGTGTGTGTGTGTGTGTGTGTGTGTGTGTGTGTGTGTGTGTGTGTGTGTGTGTGTGTGTGTGTGTGTGTGTGTGTGTGCGTGCGTGTAAGGTCCACAAAGATTTGCTGATGTACAACTCTGTGACTGTTCGAATGCTTGTGCAGACTAACTCTGTCTCCACATGGATATTTGTGTGTTTATTCGTACGTGCTGCTGCCACACCCCTACGAGGCTGCTACTGTTCAGGGATTATTGCAGTGTCTGGATGTCCTGAGGAACATTTTGATTAGTCAAGGAGGCTGTCTTTTGGCTGCCAGACTCGCTGATAATCTCAAGAGAGGAGCAAGGAAATCAGCCATGAGACTGAAAACACAAGTTTCATTTCTCCTATCTTCTCCCCTCCCTCCCTCCCTCTCTCTCTCCTCTCCTTCTCGCCCTCTGGCACCCAACCGAACGTCAGCTGGCACAGTCAACCAGTCTGCCGCATGGAGATGAAGATTAGGAGAGAGTGTAAGATTTAAGCCCGTCAATTCTACAGTCTGATTTTCATACTATCACAGGGTAACTAGAAGGGAAAGGGAGAGATAAAAGCGGGTAGACAGGGAGAGAGACGATGAGAGGAAGTGACACCACTCATACAAAGCAAAATGCTGCAAAATGAGTCTTCAGCAGAGCCGTCTGTGCACCAATTCTTTCTCTCTCCTCAGCCATATTTCTTCTTTAGTCTCTCACCCACCCACACAGCCATATATTCAAACATATGCATGGTGCAGGCATTTGAACTATATATATATATATATACATATACTGACACATACACATACACATGCATACAGTATATGAATAAACACGCACAGCTGTCTCAAGTGTGTCACACACCAGAATCCAAGGGAGAAATTAAAGCAATCACTGAGTGATTGGCAGCATGGTAATAGCTTTAATTTCTCTTTGAGAACTACTATAGGAGATCTAAGGCTGAAACTAATGATGATTAATATTGTTGATTAATCTGCAAGTTATTTTTCTCTATTAATCATTCAACCGTTTAGGCCAAAAAATGTAAAAAATGCTATAAAAAGTCCCAAAAGTTAGCATACTCAAAAATGTTGGTTTATTTGACCAAAATTCCCAAATCCCAAAGTATCCATAGTTCATTGTCATATATGCAAACAAAAGCATTAGTCACATCTGAAAGATGCATTTTGACATTTTTCTGGAAAATTGGCTGAAATAATCACTCAATTATTTAAATAGTTGCTGATTCATTTTCCAACACGCTACTAATCGATTGATTGTTTCAGCTCTAATGAAATCTCTCTTCCATTCTACTCATCAGGTTGATGGGTGTCTTCTAATTTCACACATGCTGCGTGCACAAAACTTGATAGGGCTGCGTTTTCTCACCACTAACAGATTATAATGAGACGTGAGAAGAACTACCACATCTGTCTGCTGGTAATAAAGTTTTCATTCGTTGCAAGTTTTTCCTATTTAACAGTGACAAAAACTTTAAATTAACCATGTCCCAAGTTTTTAACATTAGATCCTGTTCAAACCTCTGGGAACTTTTTCACAAAATGATTTGCGGCATCAAACACCTGTAAAACATGTGTTCCTACGAAAAAACCTACCAAATAGGAAACAAAATCACCTGGGTTTTTTTTTTTTTTTTACTATAAGATAGTACAGTTAGTATGAGCAGAATTCAGCAATGCTTAATATTGATAATTGAATCTAATCTAAATGAGGATATGTTTGTTTGTGGGGGAAATAATTCCTAATAATCAGTCTACCCTCACTAATATAAATTACATTGACAAAATATTAGAAACAACTTTATAAAATTCAAGAGCACCACAAACTACAGCCTCCAAAATGACCATGAAGTTGAATCCACATTTCTCTAAAACAATGTGGGATGTATTGCAGGGCTCTTGTATCAGACTGCATTCGTTTATACCACTGTAGGTGTGCCTATCATCTTGCAATGCACACATACACAAACACATCAAGCAAGTGACTCATGAGGATAAATGACTGGCGGAGAGCAAGTGTCAATCAGCCACGAGTGGGTTAATATTCATCACCAACACCTGGCAACCCCTGAGCAGGCAGGAACCAGGAAAAGCTCAGGTTACCAGAGCCGATAACGCCAAAGCACACACACTCAACACATGCAGGCACACACAAAATCAATTTGTTTAACAAAGCACCACACATATGTCTCTCTCTCTCTGTGTCTAAGTGATCAGGTGAGCATGTGTCTACATATATCGTTTTTTACATATTATACACACGATGGAAAAAATTTGATTCAGAATTTGACAATGCATTGAATACACCATATACATTGAACAAACCCATGCACACACACATTCTCACATGCACTTTCCGAGCCAGAAACACACCATTAAACCCCTACAAGCCGTAAACCCCACCCCCCACCCCTGAACACACACCGCACACACCCACACATCTCCAAACAGGTGGCTCTGCTTCAGTCAAGAAACAGAGGAGCTGGATGTTGGTTTTTCCCCCATTAAGTCTAACAAAAGACACAATGTACAAATCCTCGGCTCCCTTCCACCTCTCTGTGGTCGTCTGTCTCTCTCCTGCAGCAGCTGCACAGACAGGTTTTTTCCCCAGCTGCTTGGCTATGCTAACCCTGTGCACTATATATAGGACCTCAACAGACCTAAATCAAACACTAACACACTCGAGCCAATGATGCAGAGACAGAGATATACAGCAGCAGTAAAGAGGGAGCAGAGTGGTGATAAAGGATTAGTATTTACCGTGTGTGTTGTCTAGCACAGGAGCATCTTGACTGAGGTGTCGCTTACTCCTTCTTCCTCCTTCCCTCTGATCTCCTCCCTTCTTCCCTGCTCTCTCTGGGTGGGGAATTGTCAAACGGCTGCAGCAGCAGCATCAGCATCAGTAGCAGCTCCGGGGCCTGCGTGTCTCTCTCTCTCTCTCTCCTCCTCCTCTCTTTCCTCCGCCCCCTCTCTCTCCACTCACTCTCTCTTTCCTATTCTCCCTTTCCTCTCACTCTCTCCCCACCCCCGAAGACCCTCCTCCTTAACACCCTTCCTCCATCATTTTCTCCTTTTCTCTTCCACTCTCTCTCTCTCTCCATCTCTCTTTCTCTCTCTCTCTCACTCTTCCTCTGCTCAGTTTCTCCCTTGCTCTCTCGCTCTGTACGCGTGTGCAGTGAGCTGCGGAAATCCACTCTGTTGAATTAATCAGCCAGCTCCACTGCTACAACCATCAGCTACATCAGTAGGGCTACTGTTCGGAGGTGAGGTATGATTAGCAACAGGAAACAGACATCTTGGAGTCTGGGATACAAATAAAGAAGGTTTATTGGAAGACTGCCCTGTACAACCACAGTCTGGACCTTCCTGTCTAGCTGTCTGCCAAATTGACTGAGATGACAGCAGCCTGCACGATGCTGGCTGCTGTCTTATAGACCCTCCCTCCTCTCCTCCACTCCCCAATTCATGTATTAAGCCATGACACTAATTAAACATGGTTTTGATTGATACCACTTTTGCCTCTAAACCCATCTTGTGTTGTTGGTATTAATTATAGTTGTAGCTGCTAAGTTTTGTAGTCATCACTGTGCAAAGGCCTGCCATCAGATTATAGAAAGAAGGCACACATAATGTCTGTGCGTTGCTGTTTACTTTACAGTGTATTTTAATGTAACTGTGGTCTCACAGCTCCTCAAGAGTGGTCCTCAGCACTTTCATTTTCTGTTAAATAAATGTAAGGTTTATGTTTGCAGTCAGACTGCAATTTTGTTTGCTTGCATTTTTAAAACACTTTATAATGTTGACACATTTAAATCTATGTATATTTGTGGCATCATAATGGTGACAATATAACATTTGATGAGTAAACATCCTTTTTATTCTGTTGCTCTGTTACTCTGTTTACCCAGGTTAAATATAATTAACTATTTTTCTTCCAAGTGCTGTGTAAAGAAGGGATTTCAGAAGCTGTTTAAAATACCATACATTTGATCATAGGATCTTGTTATTGAGAAAAAAACGTGGACCTATGTATTGAAATTTTAAGTTTGCTTGGTCATCTACTTACAGAAATGAGTGTTAGTGCTGTGTTAAGGGATAAGGTGGTGGCAACATATTGACCAATATTTTTGCAAACATATGCCCGTTTTGCACATACTGAGCATACAAATGAGCAAGGAGGAAGTGTATTATGGCTGAACGCTAGTGGCACGATGAGGCTGTACTTAAACAAAGCAGTGTCTTGAGCTAAATGCTAACATCAGCATGCTATACCATGCTCACAGTGACAATGCTATCATGCTGATGTAAAGCAGGTTCAATCTTTACCATGTTTATTGTCTTAGTTTAGCATGTTAGCATGCTAATTAGCCCTAAACACAAGGCACAGCTGAGGTTGATGGGGATGTCATTAGTTTTCCAGATATTTAGGCTTTTGACCTTATGATAGCACTAAACTGATGGTTTTGGCATCAATAGAATGCCAAAACTTGAATGTCTAACCAAGTGAACCTCATAGTTGTCTGGGAACCATGAATTCCTTTACAAAATTGTGTGCCAATGCATGTAGTGGAATTTAGTTTGGCCCAAAGTGGTGGAATGAAATTCTACATGCATTAAATGTGGGGCTAAATTTTATCCCCATGTAACCAATTATTCCATTTTCTGTCTCTTCCAGCACTAATCCTCACAGTTTCACAGCTTTTAGCCCTTAACTACAACACAGAACATACTCGCTATCACACTGCCTACACTGCCTTGTCACAATGAGTAATTATATCATATTGACATCAGCTTATGTGTGGGGGCTCATGCGTGTGCATGAATGTGTCAGTGTGAGTGGGGGTATACCACTGTTAGGCCCTAAAATGATTTAATCCGGTTATGGGGATTTTCAATTAATCCAGGAGGGCCCTACATTTTGACACAGCCATATTTTTAGCACATTTTCTTTCTAATGCAACAGAGTTTATATTCCTCATCCAGTTTAAAGGGTGATATACTTCCATGCTCCCACAAGATGGACCTCAAACTTTTTTCGGACATTTGAGTCGGTGCATGTTCTAAAATCATGGCAACGCTGCACATTTCTGTAGCTCTTCTAGTATCTCTTAGATTAACACAATTTCGCCATTGGTGATAGATGTTTGTTCTGTTAAATCTATTGTCAGCTCTGAATCAAAGAACAATGAAAGCAGCTGTTGTCGTGGAAGCAGCATGGTGAGGTTTTTTATATCTGGAAAGTTACTTGATTATGAGCGATTGCCATTGGTGCAATATGAAAAGATGCACATTCAGGACCAATTTAAATATATAAATATATACTCTGTAAATGACTTAATAAGGCCACAATGAGTAGTTTAATTAAAAAAGTTAAAGATTTTATGATTTGTTTATTTGATTCCACCAGAAAAACATCACAGTGTATAGTAATCGCAAAAGTGAAACTAGTTAGAGCTTCTGATTGAGGCTTTGAGTTTGACTTATGATGTTTTCTAAGCAATAATAACCACAGAGAAAAATGACATTTAAATGCGATCCACTCACTAGCAGGAAGAAAGTATAACTCATTTCAAAATCTGTGTCTGGATTGAACCCTCAGAAAATGTCTGAAATTTGATTCTGGTTCTGGCATGGCCCTCCCTGATATACATCAAATATGCTTAGATTACTGCAAGCATGAAGCTGCACAGACCTGTGGCCTCAGTCAACCCCTCTGTCTGGGTGTGGGTGCTAAGGAGGTTAGGACAGGAAGTAGGAGGAGGGGAAGAGAACTGATGGAGACAGAGGGGAGGACAAATGTATAGAGAGTAAGAGTAAAAGAGTAAAGAGAGGGAAAGGGTGGCTTAGAAGTTAGATGGGACAAAGAGTGAGGGCTAAGAGAAAAGAGTAAAGGGGAATAAAGAGCTGAGAGAAATGCTAAAAAGCGCAAAAGCAGCTCAAAAATGGGGTTAGATACAGGAAAATGGGTTTGGGACACTTGTGAGAAAGCAAAATCTACAAAGCATTTGTTTCATAGCTTTGTTCATATTTTCTTCTTCTAAAGGGTAAAGCTTAGTGTGCTTTGCTTTAGCTCTCTGTACTTAAGTAACAAGAAGACGAGGAATGGACTGGGAAAAGAGGATAATTTAGTTAAATAGAGACAGAAAGAACACTGTCTGAGATAAATTCAATTAAGGAAAGAATAGAAACCTCTGCCTAAACACAGCCTGTCTAATATCAGTTGTGAAAACAGCCGAGTGAGTCAAAACAATGGGAATTTTCTGAATATCCTCTGGGCAGTGGTAATATTGTTTCTGCTAAATTATGTTAAATTACACTGGACTATTATTAACCCTGGTTTGTCTGAACATCTTTAATTAGAGGGAGTTAAAATGGAGATTACTGGGTCAGCTGAGAGAGAGTGACCCAGCTTCAGGGCTATTAGGGGTTGTGTATTGTTGTTCGTCTTCTTCACACTGAGAAGGCTGTATCATCATGAGGACTATCATTTGAGTGGGCCAGCTGCTAGCAATACACAATCGTTGCCATAGGGATGGTGTCCAGGAAGACAGCTGTGGCCTTTTAGCAGCAGCCACACAGCACACAGAAGGTCATCCCTCACCTAGGGTACTTTTCTCCAACTGTCCATCACTGATTGTTTCCAAGCAACCAGTCGGAGGCTTTTTGTTGTTGTTGTGTTGCAATCCACCTCGTCAGTACGTTTTCTTGCCATTTAGTGAAGTAATAAGTGAAATAGAACAAGAAAAAGATATATAAGAATATAATTGCAGTACTCCATGAAATTCAGCCTTAACGACACAAGTGTATGTATGAGGTGGTGGTTTTTGACATTTAGAAAACATATAACAGAAAAACAGAATGAAAATACCCGTTTAAAAATATTCAACATTTGCTAATGCAGGCATCATACCCCGTCAACTGGTCAAAGCAACTCTACGAGGTAACTGACTGACACCTAATCAACCCAAGCTATAGCTTCATAAGGCTTCGGAAGGGGTTTCCCTGATCTGGGTGTGGTCGCTTTTTCGTCGGTCCATTAAGGTGAATGCGCTGACAGCAAAGCACAAAATTCACCAATTTTTTGTGGGATTGTTTAATTTTTCCCCAGACAAAATATACAACATTGGAATAACTTGAAAGGTGCTTGATCGTATAGACCCATCCTGCCCCTGTGAGACAGAAAGAAAAGCAGACTATTTCATGCTGCTAATATGTGCCCAAGATGTTATTTGTTTAATGAAGGCTGATATGTTAATAACATAGAATAGAGTTGACATTAAAGAGCCTTAAAAGGAAGGAAATGGGCTTCATTGAAGCCATCCATTTAGACTATGATTAACTAACTGGCAAATCAGCCATTTGGTCTGTGCCAGCGTGTGTGTAGCAGTATATTTAATGGCTGTTTTTGATGTATAATAAGGCATGTATTAACCATTGCCCTCTACCTTTAGCCCTATTATGAGTTTGAATTTTAATTATCAAGAACCATTCATGAAATATAAATTAATTATATTATTTGTGTTATCTAATTTAAAAAAGAGTAAAAAAAAAGAAAAATTAATATAGCATTAAATTCAAAAATGTTGGATGTGACACTAAAAGAGGGTATAAGTATGTCTGTGAGATTTTGTCCCACTTGTGCTATTCTTTCGGTATCCTCATACAGTGCAGATTTTCTTTTTAGGGCAACACATTTGTTTCATTCTCCTGCTAGCTGATAGCAACTGTTGATTTTAATCATCTGCTCAAACGTACATAACACTTTGTAGCTCAGTCAATTCAAGATCAAGGACACATCACCTTCCCACCGCAAATGAACTGCTTCAGAACCATGTTTGAGACTGGACCGAGACCACTTTCTCTACAAGGTTTGGGTGCAGTTGTTGTGGTCTATCAAAATAAACCAGTCTGATTAAAACAGAGCAAACAAAGCAGGTTTGAAAACACCCTTAAATAAGTGAATCATAGACGAGTCTATCTTTGCATGAATTACCATAATGCAGAGTAAAGCTGTTAGCAGCGACAGCAAAAGACTGCCAGGCACCCAGCTGGGCTACTTCCAACAGTATCCACTGTATACAAAACATTTAAACACACACAAACACACATACACACAGACTTACACATTATTGCATCACATGAATGAGTTGCAGACTACTGCATGTTAGCTATGGTTAAGGACAACAAGCAAGGTTTGTTGCCAGAGATCTAACACTAGGCATGTTACCATAGATTTCACTATTCTCACAGAAAGGTGCTGTATGTTCAGGTAAAAGTGGGAAAATGATACTGAGTGCTGTGTTATATAAATGATTTCTAATCTAATGAAAGGAGAGTGCCCAGTGGTTCCTAAGTAGGTGCTGGTGCAGAGCTGGAAAGTGGTGGTGATGATGCTTCTCAGTGGGAGAACTTTTAAAAGAGAGAGAAAAGTATGGTTATTCTTCATTTATGTGTTATATTTACATATATGGGTTTTATCCACATGTGTTTCAAATATGACCTCCTGTATGCTCTTTGGTGTTGACAAAGAAAAGGTGACAATACTCTCAATCACAGCTCAAGAAAGTGAAACACTGTCAATAAGATGTTTATAAATGTCTACTCCAGCATACAGGTTTCACTCTGTTTTACTGAACCTAATTTCAAGCCATTGAGGGCTATAACAGAAGCAGCCATTATGCTCTGTCAGTTCCCCTCTGCCAGTCTGTCCACACTTCTGCAAATGGGCATGTTGCCAAGACAACAGCTCAAACGCCTTGCCATCCGAGACCACCTGGGGGAGGCCTCCAAAGGACAAATTCACTAAATACACAAATACATGCATGAACATACAGTGCAAACAAAAATATACAGCCACCCGTAAAACAAACATACTCCCATGCACAAGACACACCATACCGCACACCCCTCCTTATCTATTTTACACTACATTACACATGCCCACGTCTGGATAACCAAGACCAAGCGTACACAGTATATGTGCATAGGCCCATGCGAGTCACCCTGCTATACACAGATGCGTCCTTGAAGAATAAAAGCAGTAAAAACAACGATAATAGCATCATTATCGTTTCAATTCCAGACAGTGAAAAAAGAAAGTTCTCAGTATGTATACTGGGTTATAAATACAGATATCAGATAATCTGGTGATTACAGGGAAAAGACAGTAATCTCAGATATTGAGTGTTAAGAGTGAATTAGAGTGCTTATACAGACATAGATGATATATGTGTGTCTGTGTGAGAAAAAAAGGCCAAACTGGGGTGAAGAGAGAGGAAGAAGTTTACCAGTTTCCTATACTGCTGTTTCTCTTGGCGGAGCGTGGCTACTTCAAGCTTCAGAGCTCGGTTTCTCTCTTCTAGCAGTCGAAAGTGGTTCAAATTGTAAACTGAGTGGCCTGTAGCTTGCTGAGATGAAACCTCATATCTTGACTGGAAGACAAAAGATAAATATGAGAAAAATTACCCACATTATACATATCTTGTATTATTAATATAACTAGCATTAGTAGTAGTAGTCCTAGTATACTGTAAAATATAACAAGATAAAGAGTCCATCCCAATACCCACACTTTGTTGAGAACAAAGAGTGCACACACAAATCATCTGAGCTTGATTGAAATCATGATGGGATGTCCCTCTACACATCAGAAATATGTCACACTAGTAGCCATTTGAGTACCTGCAATTACTGCATTTCTGAGAGGTTTTTAAAGCTGCAGTTGGTAACTTTAAGGAGAGAGAGGAGTTAGCATCAAATTTGAAGAAGTACAACTTTCAGATCCCTCCCCCTCCCTCTCTGCTGCACTCCTGCCCTGCCTCCAAAGTCCCTCCCCCAGAGGAGGCTGACGTGAGTGCGATGGCACGCGACCGTGTATGCTGTTGTTGGTAACGGCGGTATCGGTAGTTTTGTCCTCACTGATGGTTGTTGCTGCGCCATTACTTTCTCTACGCTCCTGAAGCCGCTCTCGGAGATATATGAGCTTGACCGAGCTGAGGAAGAAGGGGGAGGTGGCTGTGTGCGTGAGCAGTGATTGACAGCTGTCAAACACTCCATCAGACACCATCCTGGCTCTGTTTGGTTCTTTTTGTCTGGTCGCGGTGGATGCTGGCAATTTGCCAATTTGCAGTAGGAGCAGTAGGTGGGGCTAAATGAGCCTGAAAAATGTAACTTTTCAGGCGACATCGCGCCGCGACATCCAATCAGCGGCGAGTTTCTCCTGTAGTCACATCAGTGATGCAAGCGCGAATGAAGCGAATGAAGCGAATGAAGCGATGATCCAAAAATGTATATTTATGATCAAGCGGAGTGATACAAGCCATTCAAGCTATTCAAGCGATTCAAGCGATTTTTCGCGTCATACGCTTTGGATGTGAACGCAGCTTTAGGACGCTTCGCTCTCACACGTGCTGCATTTATAGTCACACAAACACACACACACACACACGTGCAGTCACTCTCTATTGCGCGCTCTTGCTCGCTCGCTCCAGATTCTGGGAGATTAGATCTCATTTGCGGCCGTCAGGGAGCCGCTATCAATATGCGGGAGACTCCCGAACTTCCCGGGAGAGTTGGGATGTCTGTAATGACAATTTTAACATGCTTATGTTAAGCAAGTGTGTTAGCATGCTAATTAAAACAGCTGAACCATATGTGATTGTCATTAGTTTTGAAAGTATTTTGTGTCAGTAAACTAAAGTTTTGACCGACTAACAGCTAGCTAGAGGAAAGGTCAAGGGATCTCCAGAGTTATAACAATTCATCCTGAGGGGGAGAAAAAGTAAATATGTGAAAAATTTCATGGAAATCCATTTAATAGTTTTCTCGACATTTCTCTTAAAACCAAAAACGTGAACCTCATGGAAAAACTTGTGGGAAAAAATGAAAGGATGCCAAAGTCATTAGGACACTGGCAGGGTACCATGAATGCCTGAACAAAATTTCATGGCAATCCATCCCATAGCTGTTGGGATAATTTAGTTTGGACCAAAGCTGTGGCCCATCTGACTGGCCGAATGACAAACCAGTCAATATTAAATGACACGTATGGAGGAGGAACAAGAATTTGATTAATATAACTTATGAGAAAAGGACATAAGGTGACTGTCAATCTAGCTTACAGCGATGTACTCTGGCATTAGTTCCATCTCGCGAGGTCAGTCAAAGGAAAAGGATTACCAGGCCTGAAAATGAGGCTGCTACTGCAACAGGTTTTGAGCCTCGGCAGGATTTGCCAGTCAATGTTCTTCTCCTCGGAAATTTTCTTGATGGGGTAGAATAGCCTTTGAAACTGAATTTTCACTCTGATGCCTGAACCCTCCATGGAAATATGCTGCATATCTGTATTAGGCAGGCTGGAAACTTCTCTTGAGGTCTTCAGACAGTTTCTTACATTGCATAGTTTTCCTTCATGGCAGATGTCAATTTGTACAATTTCACACAACTTTTTTGAATAGGTAGTTGTCTTGCTTTGGAATAGAACTGCTGTCAGTCTTGTACTTTTCAATATTTTCAAGCATTTTAAGGCTACTAGAAGGGTTGCAGATAGTAGAGGAATTGAGCAGCTGTTCGGCTGAGGTAAGGGCGAAGCTGATTTAGGATAAGTGGATGTAAACTCTGCCTGTGCTTTCTGAAATGAGGCACCTTTCAAATATGTGAAGATGCACTTTGCTATGTTTTGTGTCAGAGAAAAGAACGCTTCCTTATAAGTTAATATAAAAATGGATTTGATGCTCTGCTCCAGTCTATCTACACTGAGTAATATAAATATATGAAATGGGAACATTTTGGAGAGCTACAATCTGAAATCCCAAATGGAGTGTAGTCTTCCCATTTGCCTCTTGAAAAAGCACACTTAGCCAGCCCAGCCTCTCCCATATTACCACAGCCATAACAGGAAAACATTATCATCCTGCAGTAGACAAAGGACACCTGTACTGTATTGCTGCAAAGCATGTTCTCTTTTCACCACTCTATTTCTGCTCTCACTCCAAATTTTCTGAATAACCTTTTTCCATTTGGAGGAAAATTAAGGAAGAGGTGAAAATGTCTGCCCATTGTTATCTTGAAGCACATGTCAGATTTTTCCTCAGAGTAACCCTTGATAGAACAACAGATGATTCTAACATCAGTTTGTATTATTCTAATATATTAATTAGCATGTTACCAGAACATTTGGTATCTTGTCTGGCACACAAAATAGGCTAAATCACATGCATAACACCCAGATGCCACGACTGCAAGCCAGACTATCATCATTCTCTAACAAATGCTAAACACAAAGTTGCAGGCAAGATGTCCGTTTAACCAGACTGCTGAAGCTGCAAAAGCCAGTATGGACCTGCCAAGCAGACAGAAAGACAGCCAGATCCACCTGTTAATACAGTAGAACTGCCAAGCAGACAAGCCTACAGACAGACTCACCAGCTAATATGATGGACTATCCAAGAACAGACAGAGCAAGGATAGACCTGCCAACCACTACTGTGGGTTTTCCAAATAGACTAACACATTCAGTCAGCCTATTTAGAGCAAGAAATTAGGCCATATGGATATTCATGTAAGAACTGATTTACAAGTCAATTAGACCAAAATGCATTCAAAATGCATTAAAAAACATTTCAAAATCAGGTAACCAATCCAGCACTTTGGTAACCCCATTCTTGCATCATTCAGGGAAAATTGCTTAAAGATCCCCTCCAGGCATGTTTTGAGTCATATAAAAATAATCTGCTTCGAATAATAATTTTTGTCTGATGTGTTTTTTCCATTAAAAATGTAAACTACCTGGTTAGAAATTCTTAAATGATGATGAATCATGAATCTCTAAAGATGAACATATTTTTTCATTCAAAAGCTTAACTGCTGAGGACAAGATGCCTCCTACTTCACTGAAATGCCTGTTCTCACGTGTTTGTGCACTTGAGGCATCATGTGTCACACTTGTATACTACTTGCATAAGTTGCTTGTACATGCCTTTAACACAGATTTTTGGTGAGCATGGAGAAGCTTTCCAGCTTCAGCAGATTAATCTTTCTTATCTTGTCCAACTCTGCAAGTCATTCTAAACAGTGACACTCAAACATCCAAATTAAGTAAACAATAAGCAAAAACAATGAGTGGGGGGTGACTTTAATTTAGAAGCAGAGTAGCAACATCATAGAATAACAAGTTATATAATAAATATAGTTATAAATATGTAGCCTTGACTCAACTTTAATCAGTGGCAGATGAGACATCCGGGACATGATAAGTTCAGCTTTCAAATCAGTCAGTCAGGATGAGTAATAGCACAAATTTGTTGGATGCAGACAATAAAGATCGTGACTGCAACAAGTCCCATGTCGGGCAGGGCCCAATTGTGCCATCCAATTGGGAGACACCATCCTTGTAGCGAGGGAGCGGCCAAAGCTGCTTTGACAGGAGCTGCGTCAGCGGTGAGAATCATGACGCACTTGTGCCTTCTGGGGCCACAGGAAGTACTGACAATGTCTCCAGAAGGCGAAATAAAAGGTATAGAGATCCTGAAGTTGTATTGTCTCACACATTTTCACAAAACCAGCCACTTAATTCAGTTTTCATGATAGATGACCATAAGAAGGGATGCTGAAACATAAATACTGTATGAATAAGCAGACTCAGAATGTGTGGAGGGATGAGATAGGAACAAAGGCATTCATTAGTTGAGAGAAAGTGCACGCTCTGCAGAATAAGAGAGAAGATCCTGCGGCATCCTAGCGACAGTTAACATCAAGCAAAGGACTTTCCTTTGCATATGTGTTTAATATTGGGTTTTTCTCTTCTTTTTTGTATTTATCAGTGTGCCAAGTACACACAAACAAAATACTTAGGCAAAAATTATTATTTCCGAATGCTTGTCTATATCTGTTACAATATCTCATAAGTTGCTCTGTTCCAGTGATGCCAGGCAGTTTATTGCTTGTTTTCTGCTTTTATTTTTTCCTATCTTATTTAATAAGAGTAGTGTCAGTCATAATAGTGTTCTCAAGCATTAAAACAAGTCCATCCCAATGGGTCAGTCGCACAAAAAGGATTACTTGAGCTAAAAATTAAACTTCAAGACAGCGCTGAGACAGCATTTAGGAAATATCAAAGGAACTTGCAGCCTACAAGAAGGCTCTTATTGGAGACTGACGCTCCTGGCGCTCGCAATTTTACCTATGTGAAAAATGTTTCAGGGAACCTCCATGCAACAGTAAATAAGATAAAGATACATTTATTGATCCCACAGTGGGGAAAATTTTAATTAAATTATGCCCTCTCTATCCTACATGATTGACCAAATGATGTTAAGTCCTGAATAGCAACACTTGAGGTATTCAGTGCTTAGGGGTGTTGCTCAGTAAATATATTGATAGGAATAGCAAGGTGCTGTCTGTTTATTACACTCTCTAAGCAGTAGTGGACTAAGCCAGCGGAGCCCTAACTAATACTTTATCTACAGTGTTACAAAGGATTGAAGGTTGAAATGGATGAAGCATGAATATAATCTCAAATCATGTCAAGTTTATTGGTGAGCAGTATTGCACAGTCAATTCCAGAAAACAATCAAATACTACATTTTTATACATACATAGTTATACATCACCTTTCTGTTCTTGCTGTAACCATCAGGACAAAAAAGATCAATTGTAAATCTGTACAATCTACACTTGGCAGTTGAAATGAAAACAAAATTCAACTGTTGTACACATTGATGTATTACAGTTCTGTTTTAACATTTCAATTGTGGTTTACTGCCCCTTCAGTTTAGAACAAACACATAAGACAATAGATCAAAAGCTAATCAAATTCAGAAACAATGACAATAATGACACCATGTAAGGTTTATGATCAGTAGTGACAGAGTAGCAGCATGCAAAGTGTAATTCAGTATGGTTTGTCTGCTTTTGTGGCCTGCTGTACTCAAAGCCACTGAGGAGGACGTGATGAGGACAGGACGAAGAGTCTGAAGAGTAGCTCATGGTGTCATTCTTTCCATCACACAGCATCTGCCAGTCTGCCATGGTGGAGTAACTGCAGTATTGGGCATTATGACCTGAGGAATGCAAGACAAAACATGTAACCAGTGTAAAAGATATTTCAGAGCTTTAATCTAAACAAACCTAACATGACCAACAATTCACACATTAAAGATTTCAAAATTGCTAAGCTGTCAATTACAATAAACTAATTTAGTTATAGAAAACAGACAGTTGTAAGACCAATGTCTATCATCTTTATCAAAGTATACTTTACATTTAGTCAAAAGTTTCTGAAATAGCAAGGAATAGTCCAGTAAAGCATGGTTAGCAGTAGCACTATTGTTTTATTATATATATAATATTATGTGTATTGCCCTGACAGCATTACTGTCTGTTTGGCCAACTAACATTACACAGGCAAGCCATACATACTTTCATACTCACTTTTCTCCCTTTGTGCTATAGAATATGTGGACATACAATGTGACAACACACACAGCACTAGTAAGCATTCCTATTCCTTCCTCTGTTAATATTTCACAATGTTTATTGCTAACGTTAGCCACATGGCTACCAGCTCAGAGGTACGACGCTAGCTCGCTTAGCTTAGCTCGCGTAGCTTAGCTTTAGCTCGTCTATGCTAACAGCAAAACAAAACCGGGACCCGGAAGTTCCGGGAGTCTCCCGCATATTGATAACGGATCCCTGACACCCGCAAATGAGATGTAATCTCCTGGAATCTGGAGTAAACGAGCAAGAGCGCGCACTAGAGAGTGACTGCGCGTGTGTGTTTGTGTGACTATAAATGCAGCGTGTGTGAGAGCAAAGCGTCCTTATAACTCTGTGTTACCGCGTATCGAATCGGTCTGTAATAAAAAGGATATCGTTTTTGAATCGAATCGTAACCTGTGTATCTAGATTCATATCGAATCGTTTATCACAGAGAGATGTGCAACCTTACTGTATACACACATAAAAGGTACTTACCGGTCCAAGAGAAGAAGCTCCAGCTCCTTTTGCCTGACCCCGGTCTCTGTTTCCAGTAGCGCTGCTCCTCCCTCTGCAGCGGTTATATAGGGGAGTGAATTAACGGTTATATAGGGGGAGTGGACTAACGGTTCCGGTGGAGGAGAGGAGGAGGTGTTTCACATGCACTAACATGAACGCGCTGCCGGCCCGGCTTCCAAAATAAAGGTTCCAGAACAACACACACAGAGGGCGTGTGACGTAACTCTCTACTCCAGATGTCAATACACCATTAGTTGTTAACATAGCAAAAATAAAATTCCTGAAAGCTAATAAAGCTGTATTTCGCATATAGCCCCTTTAAAGTTATTAATAATCAAGGGTGTGGCCGCTTTGAGTGGCAGGTGGGTGCCGCCATGGGAAAGTCGCTGCTAGAGCGGCAATGTTGTTTAAGGTAACGTAACCACAGCGTAACCCCAGATTCACAGAGTATAGGTATGACCGTAGCCATCGTTATTACAGTATGTTTTCAGATCATGAAAGTTAATTTTAACATTTTGGTTGCCTAAAAGAGTCTTGTTCAGCATTTGTAATAAATGACCCTCTATTGAATTGGATCTTCAATTTTTTCTGGTAAGTACATTTTGTTGTATTGGTTTTAAGCCTATTTTCAACTAGCAAAAATTTGCATTAGCATTATCCCACTTAGCTAAAGACTGAAAAACCAAGCTAGCAGTTAGTAATAGGTTCAGCTCCACCCTCTCGTCCCAAAATCCAAGACGGAGACAGAATTGAATATTGGACCGGGATAGCTCTAAACTACTTGTGATGTCACAAGTCCTGCTTATAGGTACAGTATACTCCTTAAAGAGCGACAGCAACACAATATGAGTTGTAACCACTTTAGACACTATTCTTTCAAAAAGATACAGTATGGAACAGCATCAAAGATAGTCAGTCTACTGCTCAAAGGCACTGCAGCTTAAAGGCTTTAACCTATGATAACAGGTTGGTTCCTATTTACTATTACATATTTTACTCCTACGAGACACACTTGTACCACTACATGTGTTTCAAAGGTGGGGAAAGAATAAAGCAGCAGTGCACTGACTATCAGGGAAAAAAATGTTAAAATATCACAAGACAATTTTAAATGCCAAATTATTTATTCCCATTAAAGCAACAACTGGAGTAACTGTTTATTAAGCAAAGCAGATAATGTGTGTAGCTATTAAGGTGTTACAGCATATAATTATGTAATAGCAGTTTTTTTTCTCTACTTTTTGCCATGCACAGTTAGGCTGCCCTCCACTTTTGTAGTAATTAATAACTCCCAGTTTTTATCTACGATGACAGAGATATGTTATGTGGGTATTCAATCAGTGGTACATGTAATACTATATTAATTTTCTTGGATTTTTAGGGCATTTCTGCTTTGTTGGATGATTTATGGTGGAGATACACAGTAGAATGGATCAGGAAAGCGGCATGTGGTGGCTGGATAGGAACCAAGGGCATTGTGGTTAAGTGGTGGGTGTTCAGCCAACTGAGCCACGAGGATACCCTGAGGTAATCTTATTTTGACTAGGAGTAATTTAAATAGATTGTCATATCGCCATCTGGTGTGTGAGTGAGATACTTGCATCAGTGCTGCTGCCTGATGCAGTCAGCCATGGATGGCCAAATATTGACCTACCACTAATCCGATTTTTAAAAAAACAAGAAAGAAAATCAATCTTTTCAAGCCTATCAAGGTACTCTTGTTCGACATAAGTGTTTCAGTTTGAGTGGGATTTAGTGAGAATATCCTGTCAGGCTGCTGTAATCCAGCCCCAACTACTCAAGAGTGAAATTATTATTTTGCTATACTCTCTTAGTCACTGTTTTTATACGTTATTTTATGTCTCCCAAAACGTCTTTAACCACAGCAGCTACAGTAGTATCCAGCATATAATTTGTGTGTTTTGAGATTAAGAAAATCAACAGTGTTTAACAATCTAAAAAGGGAGAGTGGGACATCAATGCTCTCTGTATATATATATATGCATTTCATTATGCATTATGTATGTTTTTGCTGATACAGATAATGACAACGTCCCTACCTTACAGGCAGTGCCCCCTTTGTCCCAAAATGACTCTCTTCCCCATCACATCATAAGCTGGCAGTGAAGGCAGAAGCAACAAAACCGTGTGTGCACATGTGTGCCGGTGGATAACGGTGTCTGTGTGTGTATCGTGAAGGGGGGGGGGGGGGGGGGGGTTGCAAGAGCAATCTGCAGCTTTAATAGTTTAGCCTAGTCTGTACCCAGCTGTGGCTGGCTGGAAGTCTCACCCTTAACAGTGAGAGCACAAACAGCTACAGAAGCTTCATGGCACGCACACACACCCACACAAAAACACACTACCGCATCCCTGCATGTGTTAACACTTCCTCCCTCTGCTCTTTCTTACAGTCAGGCTTTAAAAATCCCCCCCTCCCTCCTTTTTCCCCTCTCTGTCTCCCTCATACATAGACATGTGCACGCCCCATTCAACTGACCAAAAACAACGTCACACATGCAGAAAACGGACATGCGTGGCTGCTTTCATATAAATATGCTGTGTAAATCTGTTGAGCAGTGATGTGTAAATCATCACATCATAGATTAGCTTTTTTTCTCTCCTCCCAAATGCTATTCCCAAACAGAGCAAACAGAAAGAAGATGATTTACTGTTTTTGCCGACAGAGGCGATGATCCATACATCTCTCCATTCCACATTTATATGGACCTCTTGATATTATCTCTCACTGAGCCACTAATGCTTCTCAATCATTTGCTTCTCCTCGGTATTAGTAATTGTAACTTTCCTCCAGCATCTAGAATTTAGATTAACATGTTCCTGGACAGACCTCGCGTACAGGTATCCCCTTGCTCTCTTCACCTCTTCTAAATCCCTGACCAGAGGACTCAAATTAAATCAGCTCCGTGGTTTTAGAGAGGTTACATCAGCAGCGGGGAATAGCCGGTCGCCCTTCGACACTGGGGTGGTGGCACAGGACGGAGGAGAGGACAGAAAGAAAGAGACACTAAGTGTGCGTGAGAGAGAAGAGAAAGCAGAACGCAGGCTCTGTTCCACTCTGTTGCTTAGCAACACTTGCTTGCTGCCTGTTCCCATCCTTGCCGTCGATGCATTACTCTCGCAGTGAATTGGTTTTCAGGCATGACATGAAGCCCTGTGAGACCCGGTGGGTTCGGGAACAGATGGAAGCTGGATTGGGCAGAAATATGCCATAACCCCTTTAAATATGTAAATGGATGAAGGCAACGAGTCATTTAACCACTTAAAGATATACTATGCAGGATTTTCCTAAAAAAAACAAAAAACAATAGAGTCATACAAAAGTAATCCTTCTCAATCATCACTTATCCTGTATCTTTTTATTTTCTTATTATTTTGCTGTTTTTAGGACACTTCTGGGTATCAACCTTTGGGCAGTGGGTGTGGGGTTTGAGGTCGGGACAGGTTGTATCTCTGTCTCTGTCTCTGTCTCCCTCCTCTGCTCCACTCTGCTCTCTGTCTCTGTGTCATGGATGTATAAAGAGCTGCAGGTATCTGTGTCTGTTTGACTGAGTGCAGGATTAAGCTACACAGATGCAGAGCATAGCAGCCACAGGGGACAGGATGAAGCTCTGCATTCACACAAAATCCGGCAATGCGGCACCTTTCCCCGAGGTTGTGCAGAGGTGTGGGAAGGTGGGGCTGTGTTTATTTGTGCTTTAGAGCACAACCACTGTGAAACAATCAGAAGATAACATTTTATTTATCTAATTCACAACTTTCTTCTCCAACACAGCTGCTCTCTCTCTCGACCAATTTTGAATGCTGTGTTTACAAACACCAGCCGAAAAATCCTGCGTAATATACCTTTAAACACGCTGCTACATTCAGAACACGTCATGGCCTCCTCTCTTTCGCAACTTTGTGGATTTTAAACACTGAAATGTGTATTCAGAAGTGTTGTTGTCCTCTTCTTGCCACACTTGTAAAAGGTTGGAAGTGAAATAAAGGGCGCACACAATCAAAGATCTGGGATGGTTTTAACATTTTCTGTACACCTGACGACCCAACAGTCATAGGGCTGATCTCATGCGACAATGAATCAGCCCACAGAAATGAGGTCTTGTCTCTGCTTGACTGGTGCAGTCTCTTGGAATTTTTGGAACAACTTGGCACAGAAAGTCTCCCAAACTAAAGAGCCGGTGGGCAGATGGTAAAGCCTCCTGCCACTGACCATCAATGGCCTGGAGGTGGAGTGGACAGCCTTAAGTTTCTCGGAACAACAATCCCCTCCTCTCCAAAATGGGCTCTACATCATCAAATAAGCCTCCTTTTTTTTCTGTGCCAGCTCAAAAGATTTGGGGTGTCCACAGAGGGAATGCTGCAGTTTTACAGAGTTGCCATAGAAAGTGTTTTCTATATCTGTGTGATATGACAGCTCCACAGCTCAGCAGAGGAAGCAGCTTGACAGAATTGTTTGCTCCACCTCCAAAAATCATCAGCTGCAGAACTCCCATCTCTGACATCAATGAGATGCCCATTCAGCGCAAAGGTCTAAAAATACTACAGGAATCCACGCACCCTACCAGCCCCACTTTTAATGGCTCCCCTCAGGAAAAAGTCTCAGGGCCATCAAAACTAAGACATCCTTTTCATCAAAAGTACTTTCTGCATAACCATCCAATTACTAAATGGCTCCCCAATTCTGCATCAGTACTTTACAAAAGCAAAGCATTAACTTTTTACTGTATTTTAAAGCACCTTACTCTTATTTTACACCAGACTTTCCTCTTGGACTGTTAATATCTTACATCTGGGATGCATGTAATATATTATGGGGTGGAGATTATGTGTTATGTGTTGTTGCACTGTGATAGTTTGTTATTCTGTCTTGAGCACACTGAGGCACATTTCCAACAAGTAAGGTTTATAGCAGTAAAGTATTGGAACTTGGATATAGAATGACACCTGGTTTTCAAGGCGGCAAACAAATGAGATTGTGTACTAAGAATACAAAATGAGGAAGTATTTTTAAATGTGTGTATTTTACAATGTAGAAAATAAGCTGAAATATATCATTTTAAAAAATGTTTTTTTTCACTTCAATGAGCCATTTTGTTTTGGTTTTTCCATCTAAAAAAAAAAGTAACAAGCCAGGAGACATGGCCTTTAAAAAACAGTAGACTGTTGTACATCTGTTAGATTCAGTTATGGTAAAAGATTATTGAAAACAAGGGTTTTACAGTCCGAAACACAAAACTCTACCTTACAACACAGTGGTAAGCATACTGGACAGTAAGGATAGTTTTGGTTAGGAAACTGAAAAATGAACTCCTTGTTCTGCTTCATACAAATACAGCGAAATGACCTTAGCAGTAATAAGACATTCAATGAGATGTGATGCCCATTTATGCTAAAGGCAAACATTTTAAATTCTTTGAATGCTAGAAATTAAGTAGCCCTCAGGTGCAAATTTAAATGTTTTATATGTATAATAAAAACATTTATTTTACTTATTCAGTTTTAAAAGGTGTGCATCGAAATTAATGACACTGAATATTCCAACTCATGTGTTGTAAAAAATAAAAATAAAAAATAAAAAGTATCAGAGAACAAACTGTAGAGACAGACGCTCTAACAGATGAGAGGTGAGTGGAGGAAGGTTCATAACTCTAAAAACTGTTATCTAACGTAAGGTCATAATGATGTGTAATGAAGATATATCAGATTAGGGTGAGCAGATGTGCTTTTTCTAAGGACAGTCCATAAATTTGGTGCTTTGTCCTCAGACTCTTCCTCTCCTGTGGGCTAGTAACAGAGAAAGTCCGTCGCAGTACCATGATTATTTTATCAAGGCTAATAGGAATGCAGCCTTGTATCTAGATTATTATAAGAACACTGTGCGTGGATATCATAATGCATAATTAAATTTAAGGCCTTCTACCATGTATTACTTACACATTATTGTCACTGCATCAACCATGCATTTGTATTATGAATCAAAGACAATGATACAAGCAATTCACTGCTGAGGTTCACCCTAATTCCACACTAACCTTCATTTTACTGTGTACCTTTGCACATTGGCTTTGTTGCATTTATTTTTTATGTATATATGTATATCATTGTATATCTTCTGTTCATATTCTTTCATTTTGGTAGCCTTCAACAACCACAGATCCAATGAGAGTCTCACCACATACCTATCAAAGACTCAAAGGCACTTCAGTTGTTAAACGAAATATTTGTATTAATAATTAACTTATTTTTCCTCAGCAAGTTTTATCTTAGCCATAGTAGCAGTAGTAGTAATATAGGCCTACAGTATGAGCATACCTTGCCCTTGATGTGCAGGTGGTGATGGTGTATGTTCCTGGCAGCGATCATAGCCAGCTGTCTCTGGATCCACTGTAACTCCATCTGAGACTGCCTCAGCAGCTCCTCCACATTAGCACCAGACTTGTGATCCCGCATTATCACCTGCAAAAGCCACACAATCAGTGATTACACACACAAAGCAAAAACAAAATACATAACTAAATGTGTTGATTATAAATGTATAAGCAGATAAACAGAAAAACATTCATAGAATACAATCTGACAAGTATTGAAATGCAGGGGTGCCACCAGAGATTGTGGGCCCCATTAAAGGTATCACATTGGGTCAACCATTGCTGTAACCACACCTCAATCGACCCATTCAAAGCTTTAAATTACTCTAACTGTGCAGGCTTGCAACTCTCTTGTAGTCTAAAACTAATGGTACAGTATTTATTGGAACTGAGCTCTGAAAATATAACACTGTGCAGACAAGTAGAATTCATTATTTGATGCAAGGCACACAGATGTTTTGGAAATACTAATATCTGTCAGCTAACTTGTTATTTAATCCTTCAAACAGTGCTTTTCAATGGCAAAGGATTAGGGCTGAAAAATCCCCCAAAAAATAAAACCTGAGATTTCAGGAATAAAGTTGAAATGTTCTGAGATTGGAGTTGCGAAATAAAGTAAAAAAAATAAATAAAAATAAATAAAGTCAAATAAAAATATTTTTAAGGAAAAATTGTTTGTCTTTCATGACACAATTGTAATTTAACATAAAAAGTCATAATCTTAAGGGAATAAGTTGTTATATTTTGAGTAAAAAAAGTGCAGTGACCAAAGTGACCAGGAGGTTTAATTCTATTGTAATCACACAATATTCGTTTTTCTTGTAGAAATATGACTGTCTCACATAATATTACCTAATATTGTTCCTCAGAATGTCAAAATATTATCTAAGATTTTTTCTCTCACTATGTCATTAATACCCCATTGTGATACAAAACACCATGTTGGGCTGTTAGTGTAATCTGCAGGCTTTGGATGTTTCTTTTGGGGGTTTTTGCCACAAAAAAAAAGGAAAAAGAAAAAAAAAATACTAATTAAACTAAACTACTAAGTAGTTTAGTTTAATTAGTACATTGTAAATAAAATATTCTATTAATGTCTATTAATTATTAGTGATGACAGGTTGATTAAAAAAAGAACTGCATTTTGCATATACTTTGTAATATGAAACATTGTTTTCATATGATTAATGTTCCATTCAAGTAACAATACATTTTTACATGTGAATTTAATTTTTTTTAATGAAACCCAGAGCAATATTTACCAAATCCATTAGCTGACAAAGCTTTAATTAGTAGGTAGTAGTCCATCATAGGTTTCAATAAAATGTGGGTGAGTTAAATTTCATATTAATAACACAAATAATAATATAAAATGATAATATAACACACTAAGTTGACCTGATACAAATCTATGTTTGCAGTTGCACAGTTTTGCTTTATACATTAAATAAACACATAATAATTGCAATGAAAGAACAAAGACTATAGATGACATATTCCATGCACACAGCACTAATGAATCTAGCAAAGAGCTCTTTGACACTTACTGTACAATTCCTTCATCTTCTTTCACAAAGTCACATGACGTGTTTGTAACTTTGAAGTTCTCTTTAGGGTACATAATCAATCCCTGACAGCAAAATCAGCCACATACTGTACTGTTCAGTACTGTTCCTATATAACATTGTTGCCCCATGCTTCAGTTCATCTGTGTGTATTTGTAGGTGCTGACTGGGATGATTGATACATGTGTGTACCAACGTGAACGTGTATGAGTGTGTCCAGTGAGAGAGGGAGAGAGAGAGAATGAGAGAGAGATAGAGAGAGAGAGCTCCACTCAGTTACATAAGAGAGGATTACTGTAACACATCAACACAATGACGGGGGTGATGGTGGGGGGGTGTTGAAAAAAACATCAGCTTTTATCAGTCGGTGCTAAATCCCCATTTATGTTGTCCTGCTTTGTACCTTTGCGCGCACATACATAACAAGTGCTCACACACACACACACACACACACACACACACAGGAGTGAGGTATTCACGGTAACTACAATACAGAACACTAACACGTGGAAGGTTAAGAGGGTTAATGCTGCTTGTACTTCAGGAGATTTGACTCATCTGACTCTGCTGCTGCATCATAATAAATACTCAAACAGCTGACTTAACTTATCTGCTTTCCTCAAAATTTTGATTTCTGCATATTTTTGTAATCAAAACTGCAGAACTATTTTTTTGAATGCGCTATATTTGATTAGTAATACTCAAAAAGTGACCTGCTATTGAGTTTCTATACTTCTATGAAGTATACATAAGTCAAAGAAGGAATAATAATATGTTTTCGTGTTTGCTTTTTTCACAGAGGTAAGAAATAAACTTGCAGAATTAATCAGCTTCCGTCTTCTCCTGACTCTCTTAAAGCCTGAGCCAAATGCTCAAACAGCCTCTCTGTGCTGACTCACCTTGGACAGCTTCTGTTTCCTTGCAGGGGGACTGTGGAGGATGAGGATGGACACAACAACAGCTACAACTACATCACACAAGGCTCAGGACACCTTATGCAGGAGATTTATGCAAATATATCCAGTCCTGCCAAGCCCTCTATGAACCTACAGTGCTGCCAAAGCATCTCTCTCACAGTTATCTAAGTGAGAGGAGAGAGCTGTGCCAAACTCATTATCCAGTCCTGGATGGGGTTTCTCATTTGCGACCTATTAAAAAAATCTATCAACCTATTAGCATGAAAAAATGTCATGATGTCACTACTTTATTCTTAAGTATATCTCTTTCTGAAGATGTTTCACCAGTGGACAATATTACTGTAACTACATCAACTCAGCTGGATTCACAGTTAAAAAGTTGTCATTGAGAGTTTTAGCAAGTGGGAAGAACTTTGTAAAAATGCAAGGTGTATATTCTCTAAAAGGACCAAAAAATACACCTCAATACATAACAAAACTGAAAAATTAAATATAAAATAAATGTCCGGAATATTCTTAAATATCCCCTCCTGTCATGTTTTAAGACTTTTTTTTATTTTTTAAATACTGCTTGGAATAATAAAATTGTCTTTTGAAATTTTCATTTCAAAAGTTTAACTGCTGGATAGGTGTCTCCTACTTCACTGTAAAGTTCGCTCTCAGTGTATGTGCACTGGATGTTTCAAGTTTCCACATCAACAGCTGGACCAAGATTGATTAAAAACTAGTTGTGATGTCACGAATCATGCTAATAGGTTAACCCCTTTAACTCTGATTTAAGGTGAGCATCAAGAAAGTTTCTGCAAATAAACGTGTGTGAAACTTTGCACATGCATCATTCTGCAGAGTGAAGCTCAAACATCCAACTAAACAAACCAGAAGTAAAACACATTTTTGACTGTAGACTTGGATTGGGACTTTAACATGCATTCAGCTCAATATTATTTGGTCACAAATATCACTTAAAAAAATATAATTACCCATCAAACTGATGTTCTTCAGTTTCTCTCATCGTCTCGACAGTGATCCTATATTTACCGGCTTCTCACCTTCTGTATTTTGGCAGATTCTGATGCCATGTGCCCGCCTTGTAATCCTCAAAAAAAAAAAAGCCTAACAATTTTTAAAAAGAGAAAAACACAGCTTACAAGCAAGAACTGCTGGGATGCTGTACATCACTGCACTGCGTAAAGATGGCTGCAAATGTGTTGAGCTGCTTAGCGAGTCTGGCTGTCTGTAAATACATTTCTGGACAGCTTCTCCCTGCTATGACTTGCTCTTTTGAAACAGAAGTCAGATGATTCAGATTTTTCTCTCACTGCGTTCTTGTACCCGAGCCCGCCTGCTGTGTGACCATATGGCACATTTTATAAGAGGATGAAATATGAACAGAAGATGGAAAAGGAGCATTTAAGGCTAACCTCTCACCTGTAAACAGGAAATGAGGGGATAAACTGACCTCATGTTGTTGTGATTCTTTACGGTTGCATGATAGCAACACAACTTGATCTGAGAGGCATGAGCACTTAAAGCAGGATTATATGAATTTCTGACCATGGCCTATTCACCTGTTTTAGCTAACTTGTAATCAAACATCAGCCTGCTCACAAATCCAGCAGACACCTAGCAACACTGGCATTCACATGCATTTTGCCACCTGATGAATGTAGAGTCCAATATTCAATCTCCTGCTTGCTTTGCTTCAAAGAAGAAAACAAGTAGACACATTATTTCATGAGTCTAGGACAGTAAGGCATAATTATGAGACAACCCTCACCCATGTTTTTTCTGATAAATGCACCCCCGTAGTTCTGGCTTCCACCAGATAAAATTAATGAGCATTTAGCTTTTTGACTTTCTTCACAAACTAGTCGGAGAGTTCAACTGTCTTCTGTGTACAGGGGGTTTGGTGAGGCTTTATGCAGTAAACAGCTGCCAGCTGCTGGATGAGAGCAGATTGAACCATACAGTAAATGTGGCATAAAACCAAAAGAGGCTCAACAGTTTGTAATAAATCTGTGTTCATCATAACTGGCCTCAAATTCCCCTGAGAAAACCCTCTAAATTTCACATACACTATATTCCATTAGATTGTATTTAACATAATAGGATTTAGTCAGGATTGAGCTCCATAGAATATTTTTATTGATGTAAAATAGTCACACAAAGACATTAGGTCATTTAACACAAGTTTGTATTGTTGCTGATTTCAAAAGGGCATTCATTCATGTTGTCCTGAAGTCTGTCTACATGCCAGTTTCAGGCCAAGTTGCTGTAAACCTTGACAGATGAACTGGTTCCAGACACCATAACCCCCACCCCCCGATATAAATGTAGTCCCTTGTTTTAATCCAGACAGAAGTGCTGTCCCAACACCCCTCCTTTTAACAATTGTGTGGCAGTTTCAAACTCCAGTGGGATGCTCTTGGTCTGCTTCAGGTCTCTCTCCATCAGCTGGGAACAAGAACATGGGACAGAAAAACATTAATCAGGCTACTCAGATGTTTATGGAGTTCAGGTCAGTTGAGTGTTGCTGCTTTTCTTTTAAACACACAGGCAGATAGAGTTGAAAAGTGACACATCACCTCAAACGTTGTTGTCTCCAGCACCTCACTAATATCATCTTCCTGTTCTGACAGGGGTGTGCTGATCAACAAGGCAGCTTTGGACACATCTGGATGGTAATGCTTCTGCAGCGTCTGCAGGAAAGGAGAAGAAAATAATTTGTACACTTTTTAAAATAATTTAAATTTAAAATTAAATTCAATTAGGATCTCTGTTAATCATCTTGTTGTCCAACATGAGAAACATGTTGGGTGACACAAGTCATAGCTCATTTGTAGTCAGTGTGGATGGATGGATGATTCATTTGTGAATCCGAGCATCACATTACACACCTTAATTTCCCACAAGCTGCTCTCTAAGGCACGGCACTGAGCTGGATCCTCTTCATCCTTTAGATACGGGTCCTCCAAAGGCTCTGCCATTGTGAAAAAAGACAAATACAGTATATCTAAAAATGCTTCTTTGGATTTCTGAAATCAATTTCTATTTTTTTCTCACACAAATTTGTTTTAACTTGTATCAACTCATCTCTATTCAGAACACTTTAAGCACACTACAGTGAAACTGGACTGGGTATGCATACCCTTAACATTATGGATGGTTTTAAACTGACTAAACTAAATGTTGAGAGATTCCAAACATAAAGAGAGGAGTGACTTTACCATCTTCTGTGCTGGGCTTGTGAATAAGGACTCTGCAGGACGGGTGGCGACGGATCAGGTTGTAGATGAAGGGCAGCACTATGAGGAGCGCTGTAGGCGGTGCGGTGAGAGCTAAACGAGCCAGACGTTTAGCAAACGCAGCCACTAGATACACTGGTAAGTGACTGAAAGGGAGCACAAACATGCATACGCATTACTAATGTATTGATGTTTCTTGAGTTTTTATGGTCATTGTCTTGAATAGTGGGAAACAAATTATTAGGTCGTTCAACAATTTAAAAATCCTAAACACAACACTGGATAGTCAAACTGTTGCCAACAACCGCTGTTGCAGTACCACTGTGCGATGCTATCAACCTCCATTTAGTTCAGTGGAGCTCACCAGTGACCAGCAATGAAAGGGTGTGGTCTGTAATGGGGATTTCAGCTGTGCACTTTTCAGAAAGCATCAATGGTCTCACCTGGAGCTAAGAAAGATGTTGGCTAAGTGGAAAAAGCGTGCTCTGTACTTCACATGGAAAACAGAGGGCTCAAGCAGATTATACAACTTCTTGTAGAAATCAGGGTAATCTCTGCAGAAACACACACACAGAGCAAACAGTATATATGTCATTCAAGTTTAACATTGTAGTTTAAAGATTCAGGATGTACTCTCATTTTGTGTCATAATTTCATCTATACATTACATAATTATTGTGACTATATTAAATGGCCAAATGATTAGATTTTGCACATTGTACTCACAGATTGTGTTGATGTATGAGGACAAAAAGTCCATTGAGGGCCAGCAGGCTGATTGCCCCACCTGTTCAATAAAAACATGATTACCATCACGCTATCAAAAAATACAGTATGACATCACAGACCAGACATGTGAAGTGCCACTTTGGTGAAGCTGAATTACATGTCACATGTACAACTTACCAACTTCATAGGCAGCAGTCAAGAAGTCGATCATCAGTGTGGGTTTGCTCATGTGGGGCAAAATGGAGTCATGGAGGATTACCAAGACCTTTTTATACATGTTGCCTGGCAACTACAACAGAGAGATTAGAACTTAATGAGACAGAGCATAGTGTCGACAGCAGTGTCATAGTTGTGGAGAGACAAAATACTGGAAATCTTTTAAGAAAGATTAAGAATACTGTATATTAATGTATGTTTATGCAATCACTAACTGTATGCTACCTTATACTTGAGAAAGCCAAGCCACATCTTCTCAAACGCACGCTTGTGTTCCTGTGTTGAAGTAGAACATGAAACTCTGATTCAACAAACATTTACATTACAAGAATTACATGAGGACGTGATTAAAAAGATCCTACTTACACCCAGTTTTGCAGCTTTCCAGTCCTCATGCTTAGCTAGGGAAAATATTGAATTGCTTTAATGATGTACAGAAAACTAATCTTTGTGCAAGAAATAAAAATACCTTTTTCCATCCAAAGCAATGGTTCAGACACTGTATTAATAATATCTTCAAAAAGAAGATCTCACCTTCCTGTTTGACCATAAAGTTGGTGAGCTCTGACTCCTGGCTTGGAATACTAATGTTGGACATGAGGCAGAACACATTGTTCTGATATATGGGTGCCACAGCCTGGGAGGAACAAGACAAGACAACATCATTCATCCCACTGAGTATTACTTACTCAACTGTAAAAACATAATCTTGTGTGACGATGAAAGTAATAAACAAGAGCTACAGCTAAGCAGAGTTCTCCTACCCCTTTGTATTTGTCCATGACTTTGCCCACATTCTCGCGGATGGAGCTCATGACATAATAGCGTACATCCTCCATCTCCAGGAACTCCTGGAACCTGGAGATCAGCAGGGAGTTGTCTGTAGTTTTGGACAGCAGTCCACCCACCACAGCCTGACCATGAAATAAATAGAAACATCAGTGACACTTGATCCAAAAACATCTTTCTTGTCTTGGCTAATAGCTTGTAAAGTGTCCCGCAGTAGATTATTATTTATTACAGAGAATGGTGAGGTTGCGTGACACAAAATCCTACCAGGATAAGTTCTCTTGGGAAGCTGTAGTGTTCACTCCAGTCCAAGTCCTCGAGGGGATGCTGTCCTTCTACTGCAGCAAACTTCATCAAGCAGCACAGAGCACCCTCCTGTGTTTGGACAGTTATTATTAGAAAAAAAAGTTAATAAAAAAAAAGACAATTTACTTCCCCTTGTCCCTCAAATCTGCATAACGGTTAATCAGTTTTGAAAGATAACATGTAATGTTGATTGGCATCAGTGGACCTGAGCAGGTGTGCCATGTAACAAGTTATGATATAATTAATATTAAAAATTCCTTTCATGGCAGGAATAATAATGAACCAAATTACTGGGGCTGACACTATTATTTTTATTAGAAAATGGAAGAAAAAAAAAAAAACAATACAACATCCAAGGTGTGTCCTCAAATGTCTTATTTTGTCCACCCAACAATACAAAAATCCCAAATGTTAAATTAACAGTTTTAAGTCATCAAATTCTAACATTTTAGAGCCTTGAGTCAGAGCATGTTTGACATTTTTGCTTGAAAAACTACTGCAATTTATCCATTATCAAAACAGCTACTGATTGATCGGTTAGTCAATTAATCTACTAATGATTGCAGCTCTAATTTGGTCATTTATCAAGGCCAAAGAGAGCCATGTCTTGTTCTAAAAGATGCTGCTGGCTCAAAGATATTTGGTCGATGCAAAGACTTGAAATACAGTATGAAGCTGCACCACAGCATGTTGCAAAAGCACCTGTTTGTTATACCAGCGTATTCTCACCTGTCACACGTGAGCAACATCAGTTTTCAGTCAACTCACCTTGACTCCATGAAGCTCATGGCTGAGGTGTTCAAGCAGCATCTCCACACAACTGTTGTAACGGTGTCGCATGAAAATGCTGTACTTCTCTTCAGCGCTGTGTCCACCTGAGCAAGACAAGAGACAAAAAGACTGAGGAGTTTATCTGATGTATCACCAAGTGAGACCCCAGAGGTGCTTGAACAGTTTCTGCTATATAATGTATTAAATCACAGCTGAAATCATTGACATAATTGCCATTGCTTTTATTATCATTGTTATTATTTTATAGTGTGTAATGTGCAATAGAAACATTGTTATGTTTATAAGTATTACATTATAACTCAAATTTTCAGCTCAATATTTACTTCATATCCTTTCAGTCTAACAAATTGCAGGTATAGCAGTGCTACTATGTAATAACAGGGGTTCATTATAATGGATTATCTGCCTTTACTCACCACTCAGCAACTCCTCCTCTCCAGGCAGTTTTCCTTTAAACAGGTCTTTTCTCTCCAACAAGGCGCTAAACAATGTGCTGCACGCATTGACAGCACTGACAACATCCTTCTCCTTTGCTGACTGCAGATACAAACATCAGGAAGACAAGCAAATGCATAGTAAGAAAGACAGCTTGCTTGGTAACCATCAAGCTAGCTCAGCAGCATGTTTTCACTCAAACTAATGACTACATTGTGTATATCTACCTGAAAGCACTCGAGGATGTCAAAAACATCGTTGGCATGTTTTCTGCTCTCAAGTATACTCTCGACTTTGCTGTTTAGGCTGATTTTAGCTCTTTTTGCACTTTCTTCTGTTGATTTCCCAGAACTCACGTTGCGTTTCTTGGCCGGCGCCATGATTACTGAGTGGTGCTGCGTTCACAGTCACATTTCAATATTAGGAAAAAAGAGAACACTACAAGATCTTAGAACGAACGCAACCTAGAATTGTCCTTTTTAAATTAATTTAGAATCATAAATAATTTATATATGTATATTTTACATTGCAGCATATGGTGGTGTATAGTATGATTTGATTATTAGTTATTTCACTGTAGTATTGTAATCATACTTGAGGTAGGAGTCCTACTTTACTATTAACCCAAAGGTTCATGAATGCGCCATTAGTAACAAACTGCTATTTCGCCTCCTAGCGATCGGAGGGTGAAGTTATAGCTTGTAAATTATCACTGGTGATAAATTAAATGAACTGAAACATGAATTGTTTAAAGTAATCAATAACTGTAGCACACAAATAAACAGATTTTCACTTGGTGGTAAAAATAAAAATAAAAATACTTCACCAAGTCTGTAAAATATATATATATATAGATATAATCTTAAATGTTGATTTCTCTAGTCAGAGACTGTTCAAAGATTATTTGAGTAAATTTGTGCGAGACATAGATGAAGGAATTTGGAAAGATCTCATTGAAAACAACTATAATTTTCAACAAAGTGTATGAACGGGCACTGCAATTTTGAAGACTGACAAATGTTTCAGTGTCATTCAGCTATTACTATATTTGTCCTCAAACTCTTATAATGGAGTCATGCTAGGGTGCAATTACCTGAGTAAGGACATGACAGTGACTCTTTTGCATGAAGAATTAAATTCAAAAGGTAGACCTGGAAATCCAAACCTCTGCTTAAGAATGACCTAATAATGACAAAGACTGAAACAGCCAAACTATTAGTATTGTTGGGTAGGATTACAACACCTATCTAAACTTTTGTTTTAGTACAAAAACCATCATCCTCAAACAAACCAGATAGAAATCCATATTTATTACAGGGTGAAATTAGCACATAGATCATAAACCATAGTATTAGTACAAAATAATGAACAGAGAGGCTTTTATTTTGTTATTTGTATTTAATAACATATGTATAAGAGAAACAATTCCACTAAAAAAAAAAAAAAGTCAACCTTGAAAGATTTTCTTCCACACCCAAAAAGAGAGACAATTCCAGGGAAATAAGAGAAAGTTTGTTGAGAAAATGCCTCTTCTTTGAGCAGACAGGGTGGCCTAATCAGAGTCATTTCCTACATCTGCATTGTCCTGGGGAAACAAAAAGACGGCAACAATGAATAACAATGAATAAGAAAATGAGTTTTTGAAGTCTAACTTCAGTGTTTCATGAAAATTGCTACTCTAGTCTGACTTTTCAGATACCTGTTTCTGGTCCTTATCATCTTGTGTTCTAGTAGCTGTTGCTTGAAAGTCATGGATTGGGAGTGTGGACATCCAGCTGACCATAGAGCCCTCCTGACACTCGGTCTCAACAATGGTGGGGTAAATTTGAGCCTCCTTAAAGGCCTTGATCTTCTCCTCTTCTTTGTCCCAATCCAGGACCTCATGTAGCCCGTCCCCTCCAAATCGTTTGTTATACCTGTCAAAGTGAACCTTTTCCAGGACCAACCCAAGTCCCGGAGCTTTGGGCACATCCACCTTTTCTTGTCCCCAGCTGCGCTCGATCACTTCCTCCGTCACGTAGCCCTTGGTCACCGCAATCACCAGACCAATCATCTTGCGGATCTGGTGCAGCATGAAGCTCTGACCTCGCACAGTGATCACCGCAAACTCAGTATTGCTGCGGATAAAAGGCTCTCCACAGGACATCTCTGTGATGTAGCGGCGGGCACTGGGGTCAGTCGGAGCCTTCTGAGAGGTGAAGTTGTGGAAGTTATGAGTGCCTTTGTAGAGAGAGAACACACGGTTGACCTTTTGAAGGGTCTCTGGCTCCAGGCGAAAGGCTGATATATTCCCTGTATCATAGTCTTTCGGGGAAAAGGCCACGGTTGGAAGCATGTAGGAGTATGTACGAGCGTCACAGTTGTTCTTAGAATTGAAACCTTGGGTCACTCGTTTCAGACCTGTGGGCGCAAACATAATACATTCATCTCTGAATACCAAGGCCTTTCTCATTCTTTGGTCAGCTCAATAAAACTGGATAATGAGAACTAGCAAGTGTCAACATCAGTTTAACTACAAAATGTAGGCAGATTTTCTCCAGATATTTGGGACCAATGTCTCACCTAGCACCCTGACCTGCTGTGGCAGATGCTCGTTGATTTTTTCAACGATGTCTTCAATCAAGCGCACCTTTAGAGACACCGCTTGACCAGCTGCAGACACACCCTGATCAAAAGCAAATAAACACACACCAACACAGTTTGTTATAATCACATACTAGTAATAATGATGTGTTCTACTGTGACTCATTAAAATATGATATAACAGTTAAAACCCATTTTATTAATAAATATAATATTTAACAACGTAATCCCTCAACCCTCAGCTAAAGTGTTACATTCAGTAGCAACAACATAGAAATGCAGAGACATTACACTGAAAACGGATGGAATTACAAACATTTTATTGTAGATAATAACCATGTGAAATTAAATCCTATTCTACTAAATGCACAAATCCATACCTTGTCTGTTCTGGCACATCTTTGGAAAGACATCTTCTTCATGTCATCTCCATGGTTTTCAGGAATGCAACCCGATTTAACAAGTGCAGTGACCAGTTCATCCTCAATGGTCCTAAACTGAGAGGTGCCAGGATTTCTCTGAAACACAGAAAACATTTAAATAGAGCACAGACATACAGATAATATTATAATGTGCTGAGAAGTGTTTAAACTAGCTACATTATGTGCTATACCTGCATGCCATAGTATCCCTTTCCACAGTATGCCAAAAGGAGGACTACTTTCTTCTTGGGATATTTCCTTTCATCCTCAGCGTGTTCCCCTTCTGTTTTTATTCTTTTCGTGGTGTGTTCCTTCTCAGCAGAGCTTTCATTTTCCTCATTGGCTCTTTTCAGCAGCTTGGCTGTCTGCTCATCTTTGGACCCTTCACTCATCATGCAAAATAACTTATAAAGTCCACCTGTGAAAACAGCGCGAATATCAAGTTATTGCAATTAATAATTTAATATTACACTAAAATTACACCCAAACATACCCCCTATGTGTTTCATGGACATTCAGCATTTTACGTCTTTTAAGATCAATATGTGAATGACAGAAGACTGATACATTTTGCACACATTCAAACAAACCTACCGTTTCTCTCTGATGTCACTCTGTGGTTTACTAAGGCACTCAACAGTGGTCGGATTTTAAACATGTCACACTATGTTAAGCCATCATGAAACTACCATATGAGCTCAACTAAGGAAGCTAATGCGCAACAGCGCAGGATGTACAGCTAAAAAACAACTTAAATGAATCCGTGGAGGAATTATACAGTGTGCTGAGCAAATGTGCTGTTGATTAAAGGAGTAAATGTTATGACTGTCCTCATATATAATTATTAATGTAGCGCAAAGTGCAGCTGTCTATCTATAGAGCAGTAGCTGCGGCTACAGTCAGACACACATGGCTAAAGGTTAACTTTGACCCTTGGTGGAAATATCGCGCGACTTGTCTCGTTCTCTCGTTTCCTACGTCAGTATTTTTTCACTATTTAATGAAAAAACTATGAATTGGATTTGCTTGGCTTTTGCCTTATAAGTAATGTATCCCAAGCAAAGCTAAAGAAATAATATATTGACCATACTAATTATCTGATTGGTAAGTTCATGAATATTGATGTTTCTTGCACCTTTTGTAAACAACATAGTCTCACCTCTCTAAAGCTCTCAACTCTGCAAACTCTTTTTAACCTCAAAGACAACATCTGCTATTATAACTTAGAGACTTATACTGCAGAATATCTTATTCATTTTATTATATTCTTTATGCCACATTTTTATTCATAAACATACATTCTCAAAAACATCACCTACATTTGCACCTTTCCTCCTAGAATTGAACTCTTTATTAAAATCACCAAAGCTAGTGAATAATAATTAAAAAGAAGCAAAAAATAATAAACTACTACTAAAAACTATTCCCTTAAACCTCTGACTAACATAGCCTATATATGAACCCCTAGATTTTCTTAACAATTTATTTATTTACTTTTATTTTAGTAGTTTATATTATCTTTATATGTAATTTATTATATCATATTCTTTATTTCATATTCTTTATATTCTTTATATTCTTTATTTCCTCATATATGTAACTGCTTCTGAAATGTATAGAATGTATGTGTGATGTGGTGTTTGCCTGAATGTGTATTCCATTGTTGTTTCAATAAAGATAAAACAAAAAACAAAACAAAAAATGAATTGAATCAAGGCAAGGCTTTAACACTATAGCCTACTATGGAAACAAAAAACAGAAAGTTTGACGGACTGTCAGTTTATTTATTTTATTGGGAAAATTTCACATCCATAAATCAAAGTTCTAGTTTGAACTTTTCATGATTCTATAGAAAGTAAGAGTCTGTCCAATTTATAAATAATATGAAATGAAATGTAGCTACATGTACAGTAAGAATGCTACAAGAATTTTTTTTTGAGGAAATCTGATTTTATTGCCTAACTTTTCTGTTATAATGTATTCTGTCTATTTATTCATTTATTTATGTATTTATTTATTAGGCCTATTATCAGTTTGACCTTTTGTAGTGTTATCATGTTGAATAACAATAATAATAATAATAATAATAATAATAATAAAATCAAGCTGTACTGTGGACAAGATGCAAAATTGTAATGACCTCTTTTATTTATAGCGTTGTCTCTGTTATCTTTTTTTTTAAATTGGGTTTAGATCTTTAATGATCTCTTTATCTAAAACTGGTTTTGTACATGTTGGTGAACTGAACTACAGGATCAATGTATCACAGCCAAATTAAGTTTACAAATAATTTAGAGAAAAATCAACATGCAGTCATATTTTTGTCCACTTGAGTGCAGCAAAAGTACACCACTAGAAGACTCATCCAGTCAATCCAAAATATTTTTACTGTATAGAAAACACAAAAGAAGTTTCATTTTAGGAAATAAACTTTGTGATCTTGTCCGACTCTCATAAAAAAAAAAACCCTGTATAGTTTCATTCATGAAAAATGATCTTATATCCTTCTATCTAGTTGTAACTCTGATTAAATATTTCTCAAGTTTCTAAGGCTGCAGAGACAGGCAGCTGAGCTTTTATCTGACTTTATAATTTTTCAAATGTGCTTGACTACAATCATTGGTGGCAAAAGCTCAATACTCTTACTCATTGTGTTTGATCAAATCACCATATCATCATCATACCACGAACACCTGAACTCTTCATACAGTGCAAGCAGACATGATGTTAATCACATTGGTGCCTTTCCTCATTATTTTTAGACTATAAATAACTTTTTCAAACTCATTTACAGTAGCCACTTATTACAATGTGCTGTGACTCAAGAGCTACATGCATGTAAATCCATAGAAAGTTAAAAGAGAGTGGCAAAGAAGTTCCGCACTTTCAGAGCGAGGTGTCTGTCTTACTCAGGGACAGCACAGACAACAAGGAGGGATACTGGTTGCCAAACACACAAACCTTTAACCTTCTCATCATGGGATGTCCTCAGTATTAACATTTCCACTTGTTCATAGCACCTTATAAGGTAGTCAACCACTTTTCTGCTGAAAATCCAGTGCCAAACATAGGCATGCAATGGGAAAAGGGTCTTTGTTGCTTATTGTACTTGAGGATGGTTGGTAGTGTGGGTGGAAAGGATGGACTAGCATGCAGCGTTGATTTTTCAGAATTTATTCAGACTGTCCACAGAAAGGGGAAACAAGAACAATTTAATGAGGTTCATCATCTGCAGATAATTAGTGCAAAAAACCTTCACAGGCTACAAAACACTGGCATTTTCCTGGAGAGGGAAAACAAACCAACCATTCTGCTATCTTCCAAAACCTTTAATTCCCTGTCACCTGCTGTTTGTGGCCAATCAGGAAGGGTCTCTGGAATTAGTCAACCTTGACCCAGGCGGCATTGATCTCCCCTCTTTTGGAGCTCAGTGGTATTCAATTGTATTTTGGCCAAAAAATTAATCTAATTTAAATCCTCGAAATTTAATGAAGTTAATAAACAAATAAACATTCCTTTCTTTGGAACTGACTAACATAACAGCACAAAAACAAACCCACATACGTTTTTAAGTTTACATGGTCAGGCAGGAAATAAAAATCCCCCTACAGAAAATCTGTGAGCATTACTCAAACATCACTACTTCATGACTGATATAAATGTTGATCAGATGAGTGAGATGAATGTGCCCTTTCCTCTCAGCACACCAACATTGACTCATTAACATATTGGATGGTAAAGATGGTAAACTCCATGACGTTGCCATAATCCCATATCACACAAGGTACGCGCCCATTTTTTTCCTACAAATTCAGATATTACTGCATTTGGTGAAACAGGGATATTTTTTTAATAGTCTTCATACTGTACTGCAGCTGATAAGGTTTTGCTGGATGAAAAAGTTCTGCATCAGAATAGACATATTGTATGTTTAATTAAATGATCATGTCACTGCTTTACACCCTTGTCTATATACAGTAGTTGACACGCAAATAAGGGCATAAGGTAGCATTTTATCCCAATCACCATGCATTTTCTTGTTGGCCAAGAAAACCTACACCTACACCACAGACCTACACCTTTCTGCAAAGCTCACACTCACCTGTACTCCTACACAGTGGGAGCTGGCCACAGTCTTTGCTCACAAGAGAGCAGCCACAGCAGAACCTTCATCAGACTGAACTGGAACAACTCGCTGCCTTTGTACTGCCTCCACATATAACAAAAATAATTAATTAAAAACTCTCCCTACTGTCAGCAGAGAAATTCACAGCTGTTGAAGCTGTTGCCCTGCTGGCTGAGTTATATAAGCTATTGCTGAGCACCATTTTTTTTTTTTAAGTTTAAAGGCAGTGGGGTAGCAAATTGGCTAATAATGACATATGTTGCATATGAATTAAACTGAAAGGGAGGAAATTTCATTAATATATATATTTTTTAAGTAAGTGTGAATAGTGCCAGTCATTCTTAAAAAAGACATGATTTGTATTTAATGCATTAAGCAACAATGCTGGAATTCTGCCAAATAATGACTGAATTAAAGCTTGAAAGAACCATGATACTTAAAGTTTTGCATATTTTAAGGCTTCAACTAGCAATGAACTGGAGACTACCTGGTGGTTACTGTCCATACTTCTACTGTTTTTGACACTGATCAATTTTGCATGAAATGATAAGCTCAAGTTGAAATAGCAAAATAAGACTTTGCTCCATTTTATCGGTGGCCTAATTCCAAAATTGGTTAAACTAGGAGTGGTTTTAAATGACCTAATGATGGATTTAGATACTTAGGTATTTTTTTACCCCCCACCATAAAAAATGATATGAGTCTAACTATAAGTACACAATCAGATGCATCAATGAAGATCTGAAACGCTGGTCAACGCTCCTCCAACAAACAACGTTTGGAGTCAAAAAGGTCAAAAGGTACGGAAACTCAATGGAGGAAATCACATATGCAATAAGGCTCCAAAGGCCTATATTTACTGGAGGTGGAGTCCTGTAATGACTCTGTTAATGCAATAAGAGAATCTCCATCCTATATATCCCCCCCCCCCCCCCCCCCCCCCTTATGCTTCAGTTACAACAAAAGAGGCCTTGACATTGCCTCTACTTTGATGAGGTCATGTATTGTTACCTAAGGGTCATTGCAGTAGCTACTTTTAGACCAGCAACAGTTAATTTTCTGTTTATGTGACAGCTTATACAACGTTTGGAGGTTTTTAGATTTACAAACCTTTTTCATTATGTGTTGTAAAAAAAGTACTGTATATTCTCACTTTTTAAGCTGTAAAATTTACGTTTTTGTCACTAAAATTTTAGTTTATGTTCTGCAATTCTATATTATTACACCAAGGATCATTTATTTCAACATTTTGGCAGGTTTCCATTTGATAAGACTTTTTTTTTTTTTTTTTAAATCTCAGATTTAGTAGGTAGTCTGTTATGTGCAACAATTTATATGGATACTTTGAAATTTAGTTCCAACCAATGTATCAGGAAAATCACAATGAAATGTACCCCACGCAGACTTCACTTATATCATAGTAATGTTCTCGTTCATGGCACTTCTTCATTCTTATCTCATGATGTTGTGTGTCTAAATAGTTTCAGTTCAAATTTTCTCAAGCTTACCCAGCTGTCCCCAACTGTCACTTTAACTGCACAGATTTAGTCTTTCCTTGTCAATGAGCAGGAGTCTGACAGTGGCAGCACACATTAATCAAAGTGTCTGAAAATAACTTGTCTCTCAGATAGACAGCAGATAGTGTAGGCTGTAAAAGACAGGAACCATCTCACACTGGCGCTATCTCACAGTGTTTATGTATTTTAACTGTTTAAATAATTGTTTTGGTTCCTTATCAACTTTGTATTCAATTATTTATTTCATTTTCTATGTAGTCTTCAAAACCATGTGCAAAAAGGATAGACATGTCACCGCCCAATTTGGCACTGTGGTATCATTTCAAAGACAACTTTTAGGACTGCTTAAAAAGATAAACTGTTTCTGACTCTGTGATAAAAGGCGTGGGAGCAAATGATAAGGTCGACTGTGTTGTATCACTGGCGCTGCTGCTCTGTCAGTCTAACAGACAATGGGATTCTTCCCAGACAAGACAGATAATAAAACTGGTGTGTACAGTATTGCCAGGCCTCATGCTGGCATCAGAGGAGAGTAGGGATTTATTAACATAAATGTAAAAATGTATCCTCATTTACATACCACTCACAGCCTCCATAGTTTGTTGTCAATGTAGGAAGTAGTTGATACAATTTTAAGAATGTATAGGTAGCCTAATTAGACTTATTGTGTGGAAAACCAATTAAAGAATTGTTATTGTTTTTTATTTTTTAAATGTGTGCAGAATATCACAAAAAAAGGGATCTGAATCTGAATCCGGTGTATTGCCAAGTAGGTTTGCACATGTAAGTAATTTGTCTTGAGTGGTGTGTGGTGCATAACACAAATATATACAAAAGCATGTAGTCCTACATAATACATCAATTTTTATTCATCTCAACCACTGTTTTCCAGTCAGGTATCCTCAGTGTTATGAACTCAACCAACTACATATCGCTTTATTTGTATCCAGTTCTTTGACTACAACCCTTCCTTTACATTTTCGTAAACAGTATTCCTAAAATCATCAATTCCACAATTATTTCACTTGAAATAACTATAAGCTAAGGTCTCCTATATGTCGAACATCTCAATTATAGATTGGTTTAATTTACAGAGGTTCAGTGATATTGAATGTTCTGCCATCTCATATTTTAAACAGAACAGCTGCACAATTTAAGAAAGCTGTTAGGTTTGTTTATTATCTCTGCAATGTTATAATGGATTATCTTAATTAACCGCCCACTAATATGCTGATTAGTCATTTCAATTTATTTAATTACTTTGTGTACTTGTATATACCAGTGTCTGCTAATGTGTGCAGTCATATATTTTGTCTTTTTTTCATCTCTCTCTCTCTCTCTCTCTCTCTCTCTCTCTCTCTCTCTCTCTTTTATTCTTTTAAATATTTTTTTCTCCTTTTCTAATGTATTAAGGTGCACTCTAGAGTGCCCTTATCAAGCCCCATTGAGGGTTTTTTGCACCTATCCATCAGGTTGCGACAGGTTTAAACTTTAAAATGTTAAATAGCAGACAATGAGATGAAATGTACAACATAGGCTACTTATTTAAATGTAATGGTAATCAGTGTTGGGGAGTAGTTACATGTAACGGCGTTATTTAATTTAATTATAAAATAAATGTAACTGTAATCTGTTACAGTTACTGAGAAAAAAATGTGTAATTAGATTACAGTTACTTATGAAAATGTTGATGACAAAGGGGGATTTGATCTGAAGTCAGACCTTTTAAGAGTTTTTTCCTCATTTAAAAAAAAATCTAACATGTTACTGAATAAATATATTGCTGTTTTTAATTATTTTAAAACTAGATAGATAGATAGATAGATAGATAGATAGATAGATAGATAGATAGATAGATAGATAGATAGATAGATAGATAGATAGATAGATAGATAGATAGATAGATAGATAGATAGATAATGTGTAAATAAATCATGACATGGACCTTATTTGGAACACACATCAGCTTAAATTGTGTCACAGTACCAAGCCCATGCCAGACTTTTGACTTTTTTCATTAAATATCTTTATTGTATATTCCAAAATCTACATAAATTAATGAATACATTAAAAGAGAGATATAAAGAGAGATCAATTTTGCTTTATAAGAAGTAATCTCCCTTATACATCATGTCAGTGTCCATTAAAAATACTTGAACTTAGATTTTGGTGGGCTTAATGGGTACACTTATCCAAACAGGTGAAAGCATTTTTTTTGTAAAATTAGCAAACTAATCAAAATGTAAAATATAATACGTTACATTACTTTGATTAAGTAATTGTAACAGTTACATTACTTTTTTACATTTTTAAAAGGGGTAATTAAAAATGCGTAACCTAATTATATTTCCAGAGTAACCTTCCCAACCCTAATGGTAATATAGATGGCAGCACACACATACACACCAATGACACATCCATGATACACACATACACACATTCATGACGCCCACCGACGTCGTTGGTTGGTCGAGAGAGAAGAAAGAGAGAGAGAGGAGGATTTCCGGTGTCTCCAACCAATGAGCTGATTCCACATGCGGACACTGAACGCCGCATTCGACGCTGCGGACAGACTCGACTGGTGATTCCGCGATACACAAGCAGAGCAGGCAAATGAGTTTAAATCCTCTGTTTGGGCAGATTTATTCAGAATAAAAAGAAGAGCTGGACATCAATAACATCTACTTGAGACTGCCATGTTGATATGAATTATTCGTTCGCAAATCTTTCGGGAACGCGGAGCACAGCCGGCGAGTTCAAGCAGAGCAGAGGGAGCACAACTAGCCTGTTAGCTTTGTAGCTGTCCGTTAGCTCAGGAGCCGCTGATTCGTCCACTCTGTCCTATGTTAACGCTAATTTACCCAGTAACAGTCAACACTTTTGGGTCCTGCTGAACTGTTTTCAAGTATTTAAAAAAAATCTATATCCCAATACCCAAAAGGAGGGAAGACAGAACCCTGTGACAGGTTGAGGGTTGGGAGCAGCAGGGCAAAACCGAGCGGTGTCCTCAAGTGGCCGTGTCACCATGGATAACGCACACACGAAGACGGTTGAAGAAGTTTACAGCTTTTTTAACGTCAATGAAAGCACGGGTCTGAGTTTAGAGGCAGTGAAGAAGCAGAGGGAACGATACGGACCCAACGGTAAGGAGCCCGTTAGCGTTAAGTTTTATCCAAAAAAAAGTGCACTCTCTCTGGTGCCATGTATGGCCCGTGACTCCCGGTGTCATGTCGAAGTCTGCCCCCCTCCTGGTAAAATTGGCAGTGGCACCACATCCGCGGTTGGAGTTAGATTATCGTTACGGTTAGCTGGTTGGGTGTTACGGTAAACTTGGGTTAAGGTTTAGCCGCTCAGAAGACGACTAGTTGGGGTGTTATGGAGAAGGGGTAACAGACTTCGACATAACACCGGTTTGTAACGGGCGACATGCTTTAACACAGAGGAGGGCTGTTTGACGTCACGGTCCGCATGTTGAAATACTGGAAGAGGCATCACTTGTCTTGCTCAATGAAACATTACATCATTCTCCATCTGTGTAATATTTTATTATTGTATATAAAATATTTGACATCTAAACTAACGGCTTGTCCATTTCTCTTTATTTGGTGTGATTTGGATCTGCAGAATTGCCAGCTGAGGAGGGTGAGTAGATCTTTGTTTATGGATGCAAGCAAATAGTCACTTGTAGATGTTTAAAATCTGATTTTGCAAGGAAAATAAAAGCTTGGCATGCCTTTTTATTTATTTATTTTTGAATGAACTCTTGTGTTTTCAAGGTAAATCCCTGTGGGAGCTGGTGGTTGAGCAGTTTGAAGATTTGCTTGTGAGGATCCTTTTGCTCGCTGCCTGCATATCTTTTGTAAGTATAACACGTGTTTTGTCAACTATACAGGTGAAATTGTTTAGTTCCAATATGGCTGACTTGGTAAAACAAATTCGACAGCCCGTATCTCACATGTGCACAGCCCACTGCCATGCCTCCTTTTACTGTTTTGTTATCAACATTAGTAGTAGTAAAAGTCTGAGCTTGAGTAAAGATAGGGTATGTTAGTGCCAGATTAGTGAAGAGGTTATTCATGCTGAAATCTTAAATAAAAGAGCCTGCTATTCAACATAGGGCTCGACAGTTTTTTCCCCAACTATTTTATTTGGATTTTCCAACAAAATGATATACAGTGGTAACGGATAAATGCGAAATAAGGCATTAAAAAACAGACGGGGTGGACAACACATTCACACATACAGTTGTAAGTACAAAAAAAACACCCCAATCTCAGTTTTAGATTGTAAAGAACTTCTTGACCCAACAGTTATCAATATCACAATATCTTTGACGAAATACCCCTTTTGAAATTGTGATAATATTGTAGAGATGACTATTGGTGTTTCACAAAACATTTACAAAATGAGCTTTTTGCTAAATAATCAATATTAATATGGATATAATGACTAAGTGGGTAAATATAAATAAAAGAAGAGCTAGAGCAGTATGTTAAGTTGAGAAAATTACATCAAATGCAGCATTTAAAACCAGGAAAAGACAAGATATTATGATGACAAAATCTTGTCTCATAAAATGGTGTTGATATAATATCAATATATTGCCCAGCTCTAATTTAATTTTGAGGGTAAAATAAAAGGGTAAAACTAGGCATTCTGCCACTTGATCATTGCCTGTGTGTCTACCACTATCTTTTATTTTGCCCTTTTTAGTGATGAATACTGAGGGGTTTTTTTTCTCAGCAAAGCTCCGTCACACTACAAAGTTTATATAGTCCTTTTTGATTGATTCAGTGCAGATCACAGTTTAGCAAGAATGCTTTTCAAAGTGGAGAAGAAAGGAGCCCAGAATCTGTCCGGTGACACAACCCAGACAAACATTTCTCATGATTCTTCCTTAAGTTATTATATATTGGCGCTTACATGCGTTTGCTCTTGAAGCAAATCATAAGTCATTGCAGCTTCTTTGAGCCTGTGATGTTCCCTAGAGATCATGTTAACACATCAATAGTCAAGAATTCCTCCGTTAAAATGAAACACTGACATGTTAATGGAGCAACATGTTTGATTGTGTGGCATGTTGTTGAAATGAACTGCATGCTTTGAATTTAAGAGTGAGACACCTGAGAAATACATATGTCTCTCTGATGATGGAATTCCCTAGTGTTAATGTGCAATTACACACTGGCAATGACTACAACTCTTTAATGAGTCTTAACACTACATTGATGTCCAGCTTACATGTCGTCATCGTGATGACAGTGAGTGACAAGCCCTAGGGGAGTTTTATGTTGTACTCAGTGTTGGGTTCACTGTCCTGTGGCCCTGTATCTACTCCAGGATTGGCTGTTGGCCCACTGGCTGAAAATGTCATCAGTCACCACGGCATTGCGATGACAGCCAGCTATGGTTACAAAGCTTTTAAATCACCAGCTGTAGTGTGCCGCACTCTCACTGAAGCACATGCAGACACATTTATATTTATATCAGCATGACAACATTTTGACAACTAAGTTAAGTACAATTATTTGTTGGACTTGGCATTAAGTGGGGTAAGGAACTAAAAGATGCAACATAAACAACTTTGTGTGATATAAGCTTAGAATTGAATTAGAAGTTTCACTGGCCGTGTTTAAATAGGTTGGAGTAGGAGATAGGGAGGCAGTTGGTGTTTCATTTGACACACTTCGCTCCTGGCACAGATTATAAAAGAGGAGAAGGTGGTTACTACGCTCACAATCTCTTTGACATGACTCTCTAACACACTTGGCCCACTTTCTGCAATACTGGCAGAAGCTGGTTTGATTTTATTATTAATTATTAAAAGATTATTGGATTCTTTAAATGGCACAACTTCATCTACTAGCAAGGTGTGGAAAAGGACAAATATCGTTTTCATAGCAGAACAAACCAAGCTATCAATGTCTAGCATGTGTAATAAAAAACAACGATATATATTAATAATTCATAATTTAAAAAACACTTTATTTGCATTGTATCATGTGAACTACAGAATTACCTAAAAATAAACAATCCTTCAGAGTAGCATGGGAAAATGTAATCAATATATAAAGTTATGTAATATATTTTGATTAAAAGGTCACTTAATTCTGGGAAATAATGTGAGACAAACTACACTTGGAGAACTATTTGTCCCAGACTACTAAATAGACAATTAACTGAAAATAGCCTTGACCTTTCTTCCTTGCGATTGTTCCCTTCATGTTGATGACTTCAAGTAGTAGGCCAGCTGATATTATCTATCACCTATTGAGCTGAAAACAAGTGTATTTTATTCAGTAGCCTTAGTTAGCTTCCATGGAAATTTCACAATTTCAAAGTCAAGCCTGTAAACATTTACCTTACTGAGGAGAGTGGTGTGTAAACAACCCATGGTGTGGTTATCCAGCATGCAGCAGTATTCATTTTAGCTTCTTTGTTGGGAGGGGTGCATTTAATTTTATCGCATTTAATATGTTCCCTCGGGAGCCTCATGCTTTAGTATTGATATTTGCTGTGTATTAATGATTTTTTTGTCTTTTGTTTTGTGTGTAGGTGCTGGCCTGGTTTGAGGAGGGAGAGGAAACCGTTACAGCCTTTGTGGAGCCTTTTGTTATTCTACTTATTCTCATAGCAAATGCTATCGTTGGAGTCTGGCAGGTAAATACGCATTCATTTCATAAAAGCTACAACATTAAAGACTGTATGGTTGTTGTAATCAAATGTGTGTTGGCAAAGATCAAAACTGTGGAATAAGGAGTCATAAATCAGTTTTATTATGAAAGACAATAGTTTGAACCACACTGTTTCCCATTCAGGTCAAGGGTAGAGTTCATATCCTATTGGACCCTCAGGGCAAAAACACACCAATCTCCTACATTTCCCTTCTCTAAATCAGTCTGGGACCCTGGTCTGCTCCACTTAATCCTTACTTGATTATATTCTGGTCCTCATCCATTGACCTCCTTTTCCAGGGAACCCTTTGTTTTTACCCATTGAGTGAGCAGGAAAACATTTAGTCTTTAGTTCTAGAGGAGAAAGAGAACAAATTCAATTCCAGATTTTATTTATCCTTGTAAGGGTAATTATATGCAGCTGCTCACCAACCAGATCAACAGATAGAAACAGTTGATAAGAAAGACAGAAAAATGCAGTTATTTGACATGGCGCATGTTGAAGAGATATTTTTTTGCCCCTGTTTATATATGTCTGAGTCCTGGCTTTCCCCCAGGATTTACAGTGTCAGGTCCTTTGAGAGGCGGTATTGATTTGTCAACATATACCTTAATTATAGGCAGGAAGCAAACACTGCAAGAGTGAATGGATGGAGGCACTCATTTGTACATGGAGAAAAACTAATTCCTTTTTTTTCCCACTGACGCACTCTCCAATCAAATTCAGAATTGGCCAACAAACAGCATGTTACCTTGGAGTCTGTTATGATACATAGATGGACTGACTCCTTGCACCTGCCCTGTGGATGACAGGGGTAGATTAATACACATAAAAACAATACATAAAAAACCCCACACATCTTAACTATTCTGTGATGTTTCTGTTGGATGTGATGCGATAATTTCTTAATGTGGTGTGTTTTAAAAAAAGGGTGATGTGGATCTTTAGATGATGCTACACAGTATAATTGAAGCCAGATTTAAGTGGTAAAGTGTTTGTAATAATGTATGTGGTTTACATTCATTTTCTAGCTCAGTAAGCAACATGTCAACCCTATAAATCAAATGATCAGATATATTCCTGATCCCTACTTTGCATTTAGTAATACCTGTGATTTTTGTGAAATTCGTGTTGTTATGACATATCCCCGTATGTGATTGCTGTAGAGTTTATAGTCAGGAGAAGTAAACCCCTGAATCATAATTTGATGAAATAACTCACCCGAGATGCATATTAAAACCAGGTGTGAACAGCGCATATTTTTCTAACTAACATGTGGCCACATGTGTTTCTGCTTTTGCAAGTGTCTTTTACGATAAATGTCTAATATAGTAATTTAATCATCGTAAATCATGCCACAGTATACTTTGTTAAAGCAGACACCTGTACTTGATAGGTTGGGTGGGTCTCAACTCGATTATCTTAGTAACTATTTGTTGAAGGCAGCCTGCTCTGAGTCTAGAGCAAATGTGGAGTTGTTAAGTGGCTTGCTCTTTGTTTATGCAAACAGAGCCATATGATTGATGTAGAGATGGATGACATTGTGTGGTCTGCTTTCTCTGCTGTTGGTTATACCTGTTTTTCTAACTGTGCTCTGAACTCAGAGGACATTTCACAACATATGATGTTTTGTGTTAACCTTGTAAACCCTCACCTTTACAGGCAGCCATTTTAATGGCTGTGTGTCCCTGTTGTTATCCCATACAAAAGACCATGATGTCCCAGGGTTGTGTGTCCCATCTTGCCATGTCCTGTTGACTGCTGCCTTCTCGCTGCCGCTAATACTGTCTAATCTGAGAGCCATTAGTCCGACCAGGAAAAGTCAACACTAAGAATAAAAAGGGAAGAATGATTAGGAAGGAAATGAGCTGGAAAAAGGAAGGGAAAAGTCTGAGAAATCCAAGAATGGTGTAATTTTTATCAGATTACACTGTTAGTTATACCAGTACTTACTAAGTAACCTGTTCATATATTTAAAGTGTATTTTTTCACATCTGAAACCCAAGACAGGGGCTTTCTTACTCGTACTCTAACCCAAACCCTTTTACAACAGAAAAACGTGTTCAGCGTTCTTCACTGTCTATCTTAAACCACCGGTGATGTGCATGTATTCTTCATTTTTCGCCTAGCTTAATGACAATAAAGCCAAATCCTTGAACCCAATGTAATAATTCACACATCAGTTTATTTTAAATAAATGTGCTTTAGCCCTAACATAATATCTCATTCAGGTCCTGTGTAATATTTGTTAGGAATTTACTAATTTTACAAAAATATGCAATACATTTCATTCATAAGTGTATTTAAGCAGGCTGTATATACTGTACATCATCTACTTTATGCATATAAGTTAACTTGTCACTTTTTTAACCATTTAATACTGTTTGTATGCAGTTTACAATGAATCAAAAGGTGTCCTTATTTATCTTTCTGCAGATTGTTGTGTTGTATATAAGTACATTGGAAACCATTAACAGGAGTCCTTGTATGCATAAACTTACAAACTTAACTAATACAGATGATTCTGATCTTTAACTTTTTCCTATTTCTACTTTTCAGGAGCGAAATGCAGAAAATGCCATCGAAGCGCTTAAGGAGTACGAGCCAGAGATGGGGAAGGTGTACCGCCAGGACAGAAAGAGTGTCCAGAGAATCAAGGCCAGGGACATCATGCCAGGGGACATTGTGGAGGTGGCAGGTAAGAGGAGAAATATTAGTCATGCCTTCAGACTGGATCCATTCTGATACTCTGAATGTTCTCACCAGCTCGTAATAGATAGATAGATAGATTCTCTTTGTTTCTCTACACATTTTTGACTTTTCCATGCAAAATGTCTAAAGGACTATCAGCTACTTTGCCAAAGCGTTTAGCACGGTATCTAATTCACGGCATCCAGAAATTTGAATTTTAATCCTGTCTGCTCTTTCTGTGCTTATCAGACAGAGGACAGTGCCAGTGTTATTTGGTTGGTCTGTATCAGTATCTGTCTGTCTGATAAAACTTGGCCGGGTTTAACTGAGCAAGGTTTCATTTCATTAGTCACTGATGTGCAGCATATATGTGTTGCACCAGTGTTTTTAAAAAATCTATAATATACAGTATATGTGATGGATGGTTGTAGTACATCATCTAGATATATTCAATGCCACATGTGTAAAACTGTTTGGGGGCGGGAGCTGAGGATGTTAAGACTTCAGTATTTCAATCAGCCCGGAGCTATTATGATAAATGTTACCTGTTCAGTGGGACAGACGCTATCGATGAGACTGTAAGAACAGTATTCATCATCAATTCTGTAAACATCATCAGCACTGTTTTGATGTACATTTTACACAGTTTCAAACACGCACACACACAGCTGATCCCTCATCCTGTTCATCCCCCTCGACGACGCCAAAATAATTACTGTAGCGAGTAAGTAAAGCAGTTATGCAATCCAAGAGAAAAGGTTCAATCTGTTCCTGAAACATCATCTTTTCTTGGCTAACCTCGACTTTGATAGGGCCACATATGGTTTTGCCTTTATTCGTCACTCCTCCTCTTTTCTCTTTGTTGTTTTGTGTTTGTGTAGTAATCAGTGTATTTCAGTTCATCTCTTTCTGTCCGGTATCTTTCTTCTTGCCTGTTTCTTGTTTTCTTACTTTCATTTGTTCTCTCTGTTAATTATGTACCATCCCCTTTTGAAGATGTATTGTTTTCCCAATAGAAGTTCAGAGGCGTAGAGTCACTGAAAATATTCCTTTAGTGTGTTTTTAGTGTTTATAATCTTCCCAGAAGCTAAAAGAGAGCGTCCCAGTTCCTCCCAGCATCAACACTGTACCACACAGTGGCAACGTTTTACTTAAACTTGTACTGATATAATTAACTGTTTCAGTCTATCATGAGTCAGCTAAAATGATCAGCAGCATCAGTGCAGTCAAAACCATGATCAGCACTTACATAATTGCCTGGCACTGCATCGTGGCTTATGGAGACAAATGCTTTGTATTGCAGGTAGGGAAATGTCTGTTTTCTGAAACACAGTGTCTAAAATTAGGATGTGTTGAATAAGATTGAAACAAGAAAATTGAAGTCCATAAGAAATCTACAGTTTGTGAGTGAATGTACAAAATCTACAATATAGCAAACTGATATGAGCATTTAAGAGCAGTTAAGCATCATAAAATACAGTATACTGATGATACAGCAACATGTAATGACTGTATGAATCTCCTGCAATGGAGGCATTGACATCAGCATGATTTAACATTGCAGCATTATTGATGTGGTCATTATCCATAATGACCAAGAATCAACTAATGTGAGCACTTTCAACTGAAGTAATAACAACTGCAAAGCGCTGAATACCAGGGAAAACGATGGAAATACATTGGAAATAACTCTTAATTGTTCTATCCCTGACAAAGACTGATATGCTGTATCTTATGAATGTTTCAGATTGTTTATGAATCAAACCAAAAAAGATCATTTGTGCTTGGTAAAATGATGCATTTCTGTGAGATATCTTTGCCAAAAAGACCTTTTTGGCGGCCTAAATCTGCTCAAATTAAAGGCTCTTTAAAAAAAATTCATACAGTATATTTTGGGCCCAACAAAATTGCAATAATTTGAACCAGGGTTTGAAAAGTATTGGAATAAGTATCAATGATATCATAATAAGAAGAGTACCAAACCCCTACTGTAAGCTCCTGAATTCAGCTTCTGATGATGCTCAGTTTTTTATGCTTTAGTTTTTGTTGCCACAACTATTGTTGTATTCAGAGTTGCGTAGATTATTCAACCTGCCAACTTTAATGTTTTAGTGGGAACCAAACAAGCCTGTGTGCATGCTTTACGTACACAGTTACATCCATGTGATTTTAGCATAAATATAGTCCTAAACCTAATAGATGGACCTCTGAGCATCACATGAGCAATCAAGGGTCAAATTGGTCCACAGGGTTAATTTGTAGAGTATGGCCACAGTGAACTTTCTATAAGAGCTGCCTCAGTTTCATGTGCTTCATCAAAAAGCTGTGTGCGCATGTGGTTATGTTCACAAACACAAGTTGTCGGGAAGCCTAAGAGTCATCAGGCGAGTAGCAGTGTGGGGGTTGATGACAAATCAGTGTAATGCCAGCCTTGTCAGACCAAGCATATGGTTTATATCCTGTGAGGAGTTTTAGATTCATAGCTGTGTTGGTTACAAACTCAGACGCTCCATCACTACAATTGTTGGAATTGAAGTTATGTGTCTTACCCTGTGTTGATAATATGCCCCCCCCCTTCATCTTTGTATACACAGTGGAGGTAATGCCCACCTCTTCTTTTAGTCAGATCTTAAAACAAAACAAAAAACTGCTGTGTCAGATAACCAGAAGACGTCCACGCTCTTGTCTTCCAGGCTTGCGGAGACCTACTTATAAAACTTGTTTTTCCCTCAGTGTTTGCTTACTTGTCACAGTTCAGTTTATCGGCCGTGTTGTGTAAACAGTTTATTTGCTGCAGTATGAACCGAGTATTATTGAACACAGTTTGCTTTTGTCTTGTGACAACTGCCTCCTTTTGGCAACAGTGGCATTGATCTGTGTTAGTCATGGAGTCACTAACTGCAGTCACCTGTCAGAGGGAATATTTTTAGATGAGATATCAATATGGTGGCCATTGGAGCATTGTGATTGTTCACTTTGAATATAGCTATAATTGACATATTTGTACATTACAGCAGCACCGTTGGTGTAGTTTTTGTGTTAAATGAGCACAGGACGCAGAGTGTGTACAGGACATCACTTCATCTGTCAAAGAGGTTTCACAGCATTTCTGGATATCTTCAGTCAGGCTTTCAGTTTCTGGCTTATGTCGCCCACATCGTAATGACTCACTGTCCCCCATTCAAGCCATTCATACACTATTTGGTCTCTTGAGTAATTCCGAATTTCATTTAAAACCCCAAGTGGTTTTATTTACTGCCAGCACTCCACTTAGGAAAGAAACATTTGCTTGATTCTTTGCTCTCTTTCACATTGCATTTCTTGTACCTCGCAATTTCTTATTGGGGCAAGAGGTGCTAAATCTGTTGCCTAAGCGATGACCTTGAACCATGCAATGCACAGCCTGTGCATAAGGAATAGAAAGCATGTCCTTCCTTTTCCGTTTTCTTTTGTCCCCTCTTGAGTAACGCTTGCTGGCTGTATGCAGCTCGGATGTATATTTGTGATCACCCCTGTTCTTCCTGGCTTCTGGTTTTATCTTAACCACAATCTGAGGGAAGTGTTCACCGTTAATGTTGGGATGTCTGGGGAGGTGGAGGTGGGGGATGACGGCAAGACAGGATGTAACGTTTAGAAAGGGTACAGATTGATTTAGATAAATAATTTGTGCTCCAGATGGCCACTCTCTCCTCTCTTGTGTTTAAAGAGTGTAGGATAGTCTGTCTATTGTCATCACCCCAAGCTATTAGTCTGTGCCTGTCCTCCGCTGCCTATCTAACCCACTCGTCTATGCTTTTTTCTTTCCCTCTGCCTTTCAAGTGTTCAAGGTGTATCCCTTATTGGAACACACTGAAATCATATGGAGTGCCCTCTGCCACATGTGTTTGTATGTTAAGGTTTCTTGCGATCTTTCTATTCATAAGAGGAGTGGAAGAGTCCTTGAAGGGTTGGAGGACTTGTGGAAGGTCCCTGAAGACTGTAAGCCTACGTGCTAACTCGACAGGAAGTATCGGTCACTGGGGGAGAAAATATACAACCCCCTTAAGACCTTTGAAGTTTCACTGGACCCACAGCGATGTATAGCTGGGTGTTGTGTAAAAGCATTTGTACGATAACTTAAATATAACATTTTAAATGCAGTGTGCTATTCCATGTTTTGATGTTGTCGTTACCTGCAGGTCGCATTTCCTTAGATTCTCACATGAGTGGAGATTTATACAGTCACACAGGACGGGGGTTTCAGGAGGGATTCAGGTCATTGTTAGGATGAGGGCGACAAAGTTGGCGACTCTGAGTAGAGTATGAAAATTACTGGGGGGGGGGGGGGGGTGTTGTTATCACTCAAGTGTACGCTGCCTGACATTTGTGCCTCACTCCAGGGAGGCAGATAACTCCGATAAAACCCTTTGTTCACATGGGAGGTGGAAAGGTCCCTATCCCAGAGGCTGGCCACTCGTTCCCAGAAAATGATAAGAGCTAAAAAGAGCATATTCTGTAAGAAGGAAGGAAACATAATGTCACCCGTAAGTTGAAACAGCTGCAAATTTTGGGTCACTGCAGCAAATGTCTGAAGATAATTGCAAAAATAATTGTATTCATTGTGACATGTAGTAACATTAATTCACTGTAACAGTAATTCAGAGGCTTTGATAATTGCATTTTATATTAATCTATGGAGTCTTTATTGACCAATGCATGAAAAGTCCTTTATAAGCTTCTTATTACCTCGTTTGTCATAATGGTGAACGTAATGTACTTAAATGAAGATTATCAACATGCTTGTTATTGTTAAGGGTTTAATTTTCAAAGCCTTAATGAACGGATCAATCTTCTTTTCTCATTGCTTGTCAAAGTGGGTTATTCTACTGGCTGTGCCCTTATTCCCAGTATACACCACCAGTTGTTAAATGGGGGCCTATTTAAAGTGACTTTTTGTATGTATCTTTAATATTTCAAACGACTGCAGTTCCTCATCTTTGTGTCTTTTTAAAAACATTTTTTTTGGAGTTATCTCTTGTCTGTTGGGGCGAGGGGGGGGGGGGGGGGGTCTAGTTTGAAGGCAGGCAGGTGATGTTAAAGTGGTTTTGACATCTCTAGTCAAGTAGAGGACCAAATTTGGTAGTGTAGCTGGTTCGGTCTAGAAGCATTATCACTCAACATGAACTCAACATTACCATGTTACAGTAATGATATTGAGTTTTTAGAAATTATAGGTGCAGTGTTACTTTATCAGATATTTATTTGAGTTGAATGTCCTAACTTAAGCCTCTGTGTTGATGGCTAAAAGCTGTGACAAACCCATGAGAATGGTGGGAATGAATGAAAGAGCCTGTACGCAAGGACACGTCATACTGTTTCTATTTTAGTCCACATGACGTGGAGCGGGTTCTCCTCGCTTAAAACACAAGTTTTTTTTTTTATATAATTCCCCTTCCCCCCCCAAATCCAGCAGCACATGTTTGCAACTGATCAAAATAGTTTTCCCATTTTTGGACGTGCGTTTTGCAGGACTCATCTAATCCCTCTTCCCATTTTCCTCCTCCTCCCCCCTCTCTTGTCTTCCTCTGTGCTCTGAAGGGCACTGCAGAGGCCCAAGGGTTGGTTTACATGTGTGTCACCACTCTCTGCTGTCCACAGAGGGATCTCTCAAGAGCCTCTGGGTCAAAACTTGATATTGCTTTTACCGTCACCCTTTTTTCTTTTCTCTTTAAGTTGTGTGATGTCTTACTGTAAGCTTGGAAGTAATATTTCACTTTGGTACAACAGTGGCCTTTTTCCATTATACTTCAGCATTTCATTAAAATGTCAGCGATCCATTTGACAGCTATAGGGACCTGTAGCTGACCCATTGTATTACTTTAATAGTATAGTATAATATGGTAACCATGATAATAAATGTGCTGACCCTAACACTTTAGAGAAGTAAGAAGAAGTAATTTATCAAGTATTTGACCTTTTTAAGACATAATATATTGCATGTTTGTATTTCCAGTCCCTTTAGAAATTCTTTTGTAATGGAAAGCTCAAAGGAAAACAGCACCTGAAAGCTGATGTGCATCTGATGGTAGCGCGAAGTCTAACATTTTTCTTTTTTAAACTGCAAAGCCAAAATGCATGTGAAACCATACAAAGGAGTCCAACTGTTCCCTTTTTAAGCAAAGCTAATAAACGTCAGCGGCTTTAATTGAACTTATCCACTTTAGGCAGAGGAAACACTTGTTCGGAACTTGGTGTCTATTTACATTTTACATTTGTTTTACTGGGGATTGCTGAAAGGCTTGGGTTAGTGGAAAGAATGAGAAATGATCTATTTGCGTCCTGTGCGGGAGATGAGTGGAACATTAATAATGTTTGAACGCATGACTCTCCCGCAGCCTCTCGCACACAAATAACTTGGGTTTGATTATTTTACTTCTCCCGAGGAGAATGGGATGGGATAACATGGCGGATGATTGTGTTTCCGAGACTCGTGTGTGTGTGTGGGGTGATTTTTGTTTGTTTATTGAATGGTTGAATTTAGTCTTATCCAATCTGAGCTCCACTCCTTTGCTTTTATCACTTGTCAGAGTGTTTTTTGAGGTTGACTTAATCCAGTTATACAGCTGTCCATCCACCTGTAGTCAGCATCATTTACAGATGCTTTTAACTGTGACAGGGTGCTCAAGTATCTACTTTGTTTCTATCCACAGTTGGAGATAAAGTGCCAGCAGACATCAGGCTGACCTCGATCAAGTCGACCACGCTGAGGGTAGACCAATCAATTCTTACAGGTAAAACTATTCATAATTTGTTTGGAGCTTTTTATCTGTGTGAGCTTGTATTGATTCATGTTTCTGCCTCTCCTCATCCTCATTCATTACATAGTTATGCATTTTGTATGTTTACATAATACAAGTTTTCCTGCCTAGCTGACATATCATATATAAACATGCATTACTTGTGCATCAGTTCTTCGCCTTCCACTGCAACAGACTCGACATCCTTTTCCAGCCGAGGCACAGCAGAACAAGAATAAGTAATTTCAGCCTCCCTTTGACGCACATGCCCTCATTACACGCTGCAGTCATGGCTGCTCAGTTAATACAAAACAAAAAGAAGTGTGATGAGGATGAAAGGGAAGGTAAATGGATGAAGCAGTGGATGGATTATTGGACACTCAGATATAGCTATGGAAAAGATAAGGAGGGGAGAATGTTGAAGGATAGATAATGCAGGAGAGAGGAGGTTTATATGAATCAAGGCCTTGAATCTCTCGTCTTGCACAACTGCCTTAATTGGTAGCAAATTCCATGGGATATTTTAGTGTTTCAGCTATTTTTCTCCCCTCTCCTCTTCCCCATTCATGGCCATACCGCCTGTCAAATGCTCACTGCCTTGCTGTATCAGAACAGCACAGACCTTGCACAGTTGATTACACACACACACACACACACACACACACGCACAGTGCAACCCCACCATCAGATGTGGGGGTTTGAAAGGCAGTGGCGGCGGCTCAGCATTTGGTAATTGTCAGGCCAGCTCAGTCAGCTGCAAAGCCTTTTCCACACATCTGCCCAAAGTGTCAACCAAGCATCAGCTGGTAAAGCTACCCCCGTTAAAGTTTTTGGGAGTTTTTCCTTATTTGAATCGAGGGTCTAAAGACAGAGGATGTCCTTAGACGTTTTTGTACAGCATTACACTTGTGTTGGTGTACATATTGTAAAGCCCCCTGAGGCACATTTGTGATGTTGAACTATACAAATAAGATTGGCTTGATTTCACTAAACAACTACTTTTGCTCTGCAGTGTAGAAACTCTACCAATGCTTCCCTCACTCATTTTTTTTGTTTCCTCTTCTGCAGGAGAGTCTGTATCTGTGATCAAACACACAGACCCGGTGCCTGACCCACGTGCTGTCAACCAGGACAAGAAAAACATGCTCTTCTCTGTGAGTGACTCACAAGACCATTTTAGGCTGCTCGGTGTTACTTTACAATTTAAAACAAATATCCTCACCCCTTTTCATCTTGTCTGAGTGTCTGACTATACCTAGAAAAGGCATCATCCCTCTTTTTCTATTTTAGATTGACAGTGCATTTGGAAATTTTACAATAACAGTGCCTGAACAGCTCAAGAATCCTCAGCAGTTTGTAAATGTAATTAGCTGAAAGGATTTACATTATGTGCACATTCATATACAATAAGCGTTGATGTAACACATTGCCACGGCAGCCTTAATGGTTTCTAAAAGTGGATTATTGCTGCATGTTGACTCTTGAATCTTCTGTGTCTGTTGCTGGGATGACACGCAGCTCAAAATAGTCGTCAAACCAGTTTTTTCTCCCCTTTTACCTGAAGCCTAATGCATAATTTGTTTGGTTTTCTGCCGTTTGCTTTTCTCTGCTTTTCCTCAGGGCACCAACATTGCAGCAGGTAAGGCTGTTGGTGTGGTGGTGGCTACAGGTGGCAACACGGAGATTGGCAAGATCCGAGATGAGATGGCAGCAACAGAACAGGAGCGAACACCACTGCAGCAAAAACTGGATGAGTTTGGACAGCAACTATCTAAGGTGCTGTCTCATTGTTTTTTGCCTTTTAACTTAATTATAAGATGTCAGTAAAACAGGCGCTGTGTTTTTATCAAAATCTACAATGCTGGTTTCAGACACAATTGATTGACTTATATGATCTTTAAATTTAACACTAATATTGTATAATTGAAGGTTATTACTCTGATCTGCATTGCCGTGTGGATCATCAATATCGGACATTTCAACGATCCTGTCCATGGAGGCTCCTGGATCCGTGGGGCCGTCTACTACTTCAAGATCGCTGTGGCTCTGGCAGTTGCTGCTATCCCGGAAGGTGAGCCGGAGAGTTACACAAATGCAGCCATGTGAGATGTTAATTCCTCTGAGGCTCCCTTGCTGTGATATTATTCAGACTGCTGGAACTGTTGGTTGAAAAATCCTATATTATGGGCAGTTTTTCAGTATTTTAGTGATAAAGGGACAAAGGATAATATTTTCATCCCTTGAGTAAAAGACTATAAATAGAAATGTCTCCTTTCCTTTCTGTAACCGTTTATCACCTCTCCTACATTTCTTAATCCTATTTTTTTGCCCCTCTGTGCTTCTGTTGCTGTTTCCCTCCAGGTCTGCCTGCTGTCATCACTACTTGCCTGGCTTTGGGAACACGGCGCATGGCCAAGAAGAATGCCATTGTCCGCAGTTTACCCTCTGTGGAGACCCTCGGCTGTACATCTGTCATCTGCTCCGACAAGACCGGCACGCTGACCACCAATCAGATGTCTGTGTGCAGGGTAAGATTATTGGAGATAGGGAGGAAAACATTAAGCTCTTTTTAATAATTACCTGAAAGAGATTGTGGATTTAATTTATTTATTCATCAATCTTATATTGACACACACAACCTCCGTAGAGATGTATAATAATCGCTTATTCGAGTAGATTCAATTTCAAGGGACATTCTTAGCCCGCCGGCTTTGCATGAAATAACAGTCATAGACATCCGCAGTTCAAAGATGTTAAGAGAAGACTCAAAGATTAGAAATTAAGGTTATATACACCTTTCCACAAAAGAGACAAAACAATAATTCATCATGTAAAAAACAATTATTTCCTTTTTTTTCATTACTTCATCAATGTAATTTTAGTCCAAACATAATTGATGTTTGAAGCACAAAGAGCTGTAAGACTGGTCCGCTTTCTCTTTAAACAATTCTATTGCACTTGGCTGTTTAAGAGTTCCAAAACATAGATCTAATTTAACAGCATGAGTCAACTAACTGTGAATACCTTATCCTATATTTACCCCATTATTTCAAATATTTACCTTGTTGATTTTCAGAGAAGTGATTTTAAATCAGCTCATTAACCTTCAACAGGCATCTCTGAGTTGGCTCAGTTCACCTAAAATGAAACTGACCTTGTTGGCTTATCGAACAACATTCACACTGGCGTCGTAGTAACCACCATAAATGTTAGCATGCAGTTTGTAGAGTAGACGCAAAGATATAGTATATACTTAGGAATGTGAGGTGGGAAAGCTTACTAAGTTTATATTATACAAACAATAGTCATTAAAGAAATTATTATGTGTCAGGCAAAAATAATTAACCTAATTGCGACACCTTTGCATGGGAATTCTACATGTAAAGTGCATGTTATTACCCTTCATGCTTCCATTATGCTGGCCTTCTTTACATGTGTAAGCAGTGTTAAGAAGACCTCAGACTACTGGGCTGCTGATAATTAGTCCATATCGCAGAATACTATTTAAAATCCCTGCCAGCAAAGTGTGTTAAATGAACCCAGGATGTGCTCGATGTGTCCCACTGGAAGAGTTCATTGATTGACAGTTAATTGCAAATGGGGCGTTTGAAGTGAGTGAAATTGTTCTTTTCTTACCTTTTTGGGGAACTATTTAAGCAGCACACCATAATATTTAAACAGAATCAGTGTTCCCAAATGAACCTGTGGAGCTGAAGCAGCCAGTGATTTATTTGAGTGATCCATCTCTTAAATCTCTAACATTTTCAGGGTCCTAAACTCATTTTTCAAGTCTCAAAAACTCTCATGAACTAAAACTATTCAAGTGGTAATGTGAATCTGAGTATTGCATACCCTTAGTGTCGACACAACTTGTCACGAAGGCTGTGTATGGCTGTCTACATCCTCTCCAGGGAAACGGAGCAGTGAGCACTGATGAGGGCTGCACTGTATTTGGAGCTGGTCATTTCAAATGAGAAGACAAATGGGAGAAAAGTACAAAAATAAATACAATAAAAAAAAAAAAAACAGTTGCCATACATGGAAAGAGCTTGGGCTCCCTACTTTCCTGACCTCTGAGAACCTCTCAAGTGTAAACTTTTCAAGGCTGACAGCAGGGTTTATTGAGCACGGAGCTCTGCTGACATTGAGTGTCTAATAACAAATAATGAAGGATTTAGTTGTACACAGGCTGCGATTAAATAAGATTCATTTTGTGTGTTTATTTTAGCTTTAGGCTATTTAAACTATTATCTATTTACAGTCTATTTTAGTTTAACAAAGTATGCATGATCTCCCAGCTCCTTTGTTCTCATCAGTCTCTTCTTTGATACCATGACCAGAGGCTTTATGTTTTTGAGTTGTCCATCTGCCCGTTTCATTCTCGTGAATGCGATATCTTTACTGTAAGATCATGTTCTGCCAAAAAAAAAAAAACTCTTCTGGCCATTCTTCATCACCGTAACTGATAAACAGAAGGGGAGATTGTGACCATATTTCACATTTGGTCAGATACTGAATTGATTACACTCATTTTGGGTGATCACCTTGAAATTAAATTCTTTCAAAATCTTGACTACAAATATTTCTTAAGTCTGCACAGACATCAATATAAACTGCAACTTGACTATTTAGCGAAGGCATACAACCAGAAGGCAGTATTTCTACTTTTACATATGTGTAATCATTTCTCCCTCCATCTTTCTCACTGCTTTATCCTCAGCACTTTATCTTGCTGCTCTTCTGTTTCCCTCCCTCTCTTCCCCTCCTCATTCCACTCTCCTCCCCCTTCTTGTTCCGGCAGCTTGCTGATCAGTATGCAGTAGTTAGTCACTTGCAGCAGAACCAGCAGTAGAGTTGCATAACTGACCTTGTCTTGAGAGATTCTGTCTCCTTCCTCGTGTCTTTCTCTCTCTCTTTTTCTTTTTTCTCTCGCTCATCATGCACAATTTGAAAGTGAAAATTGTGTTGAACATGTTTGAAAAGCCTCATTGGATCCCACAGGATGCCATTAGCAGCTATTTGATAGTCACTGTCAGGGAAACTTTTGCGTGATGCATCTGCAGCATCCAGGCTACCCCTGTCCAAATAGGGCAGTACTAAAATTTGTTGCCCCTCAGTGACTTAATGTTTTTATTCAGCTCCTTGGGTTTTTGGTAGGACTGCCATTGACATCACTGCTTTTTGTAGCCTGACTGGTGCCTGAGGGTACTGCAGCCATAATGCTGGCTCATCATTTTATTCAGACATTTCTATTTTCTTCCCTTGTTCATCTCTTTCCTACCACTCTCAAATTTAGGCAAATGTATTCGCTTTTGTTCTGATTCGGTCCTTGTGGTGGATTTCTCTCTGTCTCTGTCTTGTAAAACTTGCTTCTCATCTTTGGGGGGGAACAACATTGAATATGGATGTTTTTTTTGCTAAATGAGCAAATACCTGCTACTGTACTTCCAGTTTACAAAACAAATTGATAGCGAATAAACCATACACCATAAGCTGTCTCGTTACCCAAAGGTTTGGATACACAAGTTCAAACAGTTTCCGCCTTATCCAGAGTGTATTCATGTTGTGTGACGGCACACACAGGAATTCTGCGTCTGCCTTGCTGTAAGATGACATTTATGGACTCTCCCCACCGGAGTGCTCATTGTCTGCTTTGGCTCAGCATTTCAATGTTGTGTGCTGTTCTATGTTCAAGTGGACTCATCACATAAAGGTTGATTTCCTGCAGATGTTGGTGTGCTGCTGCCACCTGCTGGATATGTTAGTTAGCTTCTAGCTTCATCATATCCATTGTTGCTCCCATTAGATGTGGCGTATGACTGTGAAGGAATAATAATTTGTCCCTACAATGTTTGTGTTTTCTAGATGTTTATCATTGACCGAGCAGAAGGGGATCATTGTTCCTTGAAGGAATTCACTGTCACTGGCTCTACATATGCTCCAGATGGAGAAGTGTGAGTATTCAGTGTGTGTAAAATGAAAAGACAAATCTAAAATGAACAAAATTAAGTTTCACACCATTTGGAAAGAAATCCCTCTAAGCTAATGTGAAAATGTATCTTTAATGCTAGGTGGTTTTTGACATGTTGACGCCCTGTTTTTAATGGCTTCTGCACAGTTGGCTCACTAATTGTTTCCTGTCTGCCTCTGTGTTTTCTTTAGTTTCCATGATGGCAAAGGAGTCAAATGTTCCCAGTATGACGCCTTGGTGGAGCTGGCCTCTATCTGCGCTCTCTGTAATGATTCCTCGTTGGACTATAACGAGGTTGGAAGTGAATCTTGTTCGCATGTTAACTGGCTCATAACCCTTCAGCACCATTTTTGCTTATGTGTTTATTTCATTTTCTCTTTGTATTTTTTTTGTCCAGACTAAAGGTGTGTTTGAGAAGGTGGGAGAGGCCACAGAGACGGCTCTCACATGCCTGGTGGAGAAGATGAACGTGTTTGATACAGATGTTAAAGGCCTGTCCAAGATCGAGAGGGCCAACGCCTGCAATTCTGTATGTAACTTTCACTTCCTCAAAGACAAATCCTTTCAATACAAACAGGGTTTTATGCACTTTATTTGAATGGGATAATGAAAAACTAAATGCAGAAAGACTAATAAAACTGTTTAGAGAAGAAAGTACTCATTGCATTTGTGTTTTATCATATCTTTAGGTGATCAAGCAGCTGATGAAGAAAGAGTTTACCTTGGAATTCTCCAGAGACAGGAAGTCCATGTCTGTGTACTGTACCCCTAACAAAGCCCGCTCTTCTGTCGGCAAGATGTTTGTAAAGGTAAGGCATTAACATAGAACACTATTGCTGCCTTGTTGACCAGTTTTTGTCCTAGGTTTGGTTTTATCGTGCTACTCTGATCAAACCTGCATTTCAAATGTCTTGTCTGTGCTTGCTTCAGGGTGCCCCAGAGGGAGTGATTGACAGGTGCACACACATCCGTGTTGGCAATAACAAGGTGCCCTTGACCCCTGGCATCAAGGAAAAACTCATGTCCGTGATCAGGGAGTACGGAACTGGCAGGGACACCCTGCGTTGTCTGGCCCTGGCCACCCGAGACAACCCCATGAGCAAGGACGACATGGTGTTGGAGGACTCCAACCGCTTTATCGAGTATGAGGTGAGAGCTTGGAGGGATTGATATAGTTATTGGTGTAGTAGCTGCCCTAAAGCTTTATTCTCCTAGATTTTTGTTTTTCAGGTTCCTTAATCTGGCATGATTTTATTATTTTTGTTAGTCAGTGTTTCACATGACATAGCGGCTCAAGAAATGTATTATACAGTTATACGTGAGAACAAGAATTTTAATACTGCATCTATTTAACTTTCTTTTTTTATAATGTAGACTGATCTGACATTCGTCGGCTGCGTGGGCATGTTGGATCCCCCCAGGGCAGAGGTGGCAGCTTCTATCAGGCTCTGCCGACTTGCAGGCATCCGAGTAATTATGATCACCGGCGACAACAAGGGTACGTAAAGAGAGTAAACTGGACTGGCACAAATCAGTCCAATAACATTCTATCACTACACGCACAAGGTCAAATATAGTTCAGCATTTCATTTCAGGAAGCTTTAAGAAGTTAATAACGTGCTCTCATTTGTATTACAGGGACCGCTGTAGCGATCTGCAGACGTATTGGTATTTTTGGAGAGGACGACGATGTGTCCAGCATGGCTTACACTGGCCGAGAGTTTGATGATCTGTCGCCTGCTGTACAAAGAGATGCTGTGGTCAAGGCCCGCTGCTTTGCTCGTGTCGAGCCTTCCCATAAATCCAAGATTGTGGAAATTCTGCAGTCCTTTGATGAGATTACAGCTATGGTAAGCCCTTTTAATATCTTTAAAGTTGTTTTCAGGGCCTGTTAATATCATGTGTCATTGTCACACTTTCCAGTTGTTAATTAGCTATTTTGTTAAAAGAAATGATAGCAGATAAGATTGGATTATTTCCAAGTGGAAACTTTATCATACATTGTAAATCACTGAAAGTCATAATGAATTTTGATGTTATTTCTAATTTCCTGCCCTGGTTTTCACCCTTCCCCCCCAGACTGGTGACGGAGTAAACGATGCTCCCGCTCTAAAGAAGGCTGAGATCGGTATCGCCATGGGCTCAGGCACAGCTGTGGCAAAGACGGCCTCTGAGATGGTGCTAGCTGATGACAACTTTTCCACTATTGTAGCTGCCGTAGAGGAAGGCAGAGCTATTTATAACAATATGAAACAGTTCATCAGATACCTCATCTCCTCTAATGTGGGCGAAGTTGTCTGGTAAGTTTTAAATGTACTCATGTTAGAGAATTTTCTGTCTTTAGTCAGCCTTAAAGATCTGGACCTTGACGTCACAGTTAAGGCCACACTTTCATCTTGGCAGAGAGACATACTTACTCCTACTTACTTACTCCTTAAGACAGTGAAAGCAACTGTCTGTGGTGTTTTAGGTCACTTTGACTGTCTGACTCCCTAACCCCACAGATGGGTAATTGTTTCCTTGTTTGTGGAATAATCAACCAGTAGGCTAATTCCATTACTGTAGATGCATTGAGTATGACCATTTTGGGCATAGAGTATTCGTAGTACTATTTGTGAAGGCTTAAAGACTCTCCATGGAGGACAGTTTCCTCAGAATTGTGGTGTCATCATGCATAAGACGGGTATTGATAATACTTGGATTCTCCTTGGCCAAGCTTCAATAAACATTTTCAGTGTAAGACATCCTGGACTCTTGTACACTTTTCTCTACTGCTGAGATTAACCACTGACAAACAAATTCTACATAACAACTCACATAAACACTATTTAATTTCCATGCTTCTTTTGTGTGCAGCATCTTCCTGACTGCAGCTCTGGGGTTCCCTGAAGCTCTCATCCCTGTTCAGCTGCTCTGGGTCAACCTGGTGACCGACGGTTTGCCCGCCACCGCTTTAGGCTTCAACCCTCCAGACTTGGACATCATGAACAAGCCTCCACGCAACGCTCGCGAGCCCCTCATCTCTGGATGGCTCTTCTTCAGATACCTAGCCATCGGATGTAAGAGAGGAAATAGTGTCATTGATTGTTGAGGGAGTTGTGTGTTCACAAAGTGTTGTGTGCTGTTTGTGACACTATTTTTTTTTTTTTACTTGTGTCACCAGGTTATGTGGGTGCTGCCACTGTTGGTGCTGCTGCCTGGTGGTTTGTTGCTGCTGAAGATGGTCCAAGGATCACCTTTTACCAGCTGGTATGAAGAAAAGGCAGATGACTACTATCATGTTAATTTAATGCACAAATAGTATATGACTAAATCACATTTTTAAATATGCACTACACGCAAAAATGCAACATTATAATAACCATTCCGTACAATAATTGCTGTTTTTTTTTTTTTTACCACTCCCTACAGAGCCACTTCCTGCAGTGTGGTCCAGAGAATCCAGACTTCCAGGGTATGGACTGTAAGATCTTTGAGTCTCCTTACCCCATGACCATGGCCCTGTCTGTGCTGGTCACCATTGAGATGTGCAATGCCCTGAACAGGTTAGTTGGAGCAAGGCGTCCTCACAGCTGTGCAAATAATTGCCAATAAATACGAGGCATTTATACACATTTACAAGTGAATTTCATGCTTCAGAGACACAAGCTGCTCAGGCTAAAATAGAGCTGATGCATAAAGATAATAAAGGAGGGAAACGAGCTGCGTGTGAGCCAGCAGACACTGGCAGCCAAATACTGTGTACATTGGCTGCGACCAATTTAACTCCAGATCTTTACATTTCCTGCTGTTATTTATTGTATGTGTGGCCCTTAATTTATCTCCACTAGCGCTTTCACACGCAAACCCTGTGTTTTTCTGTAAAATGTAATGAGTCATGAACTCATGTTAAAATGTATCTAAGCACAGCCTTTTAAATATGTGATATTTTAATAAACACGTCCACTTGTCCTTGTTGCTCAGTGTGTCAGAGAACCAGTCCCTGCTGCGTATGCCTCCCTGGGAGAATGTGTGGCTGCTGGGAGCCATCTGCCTCTCCATGTCCCTTCACTTCCTCATCCTCTACGTGGAACCTCTTCCGGTAAGAAATATGCCGTTTAGTTCCCTGCAGCGATACCGTGGGGTTGGGACATGCAGGATAAAAAGAGGGTCATTGTGACATGAACATGAAGCTGAATAGGAGATCCAGCCTGATTTCAGTACTGGACTGTGCACCGTATAACATGACTTATATCTTTTGCCTTTCTCACAGATCATCTTTCAGATCACCCCTCTCAATTTGACACAGTGGCTGATGGTGCTAAAGATCTCTCTTCCCGTCATCCTGCTGGATGAGCTGCTCAAGTTTGCTGCCAGGAACTACCTGGAGCCGGGTAAAGAGCTGGAGAAGCCTGCCGGCTCCAAAGGCTGCGCCCTGTCTGCATGCATGGAGGGCATCTCCTGGCCCTTCGTGGCTGTTTCCCTCCCCTTGGTCCTCTGGATCTACAGCTCCGACACTAACATGGCCGACATGTTCTGGTCCTGACTGACTTGAGCACAACCTCGACTTTCCAATTTGCATTCCTCCCCCCACACCCCCACCACCATCACTTCCCCACCCTCCATCCCCCATCCCCTCTCCTCTTCCCTCTCTGCCTTCCTTCATGTGCATAGCTAGCGTGTGTGCGCGTTTGTAGATTTAGCGTGTGTGCTTGTGTGCCTACCGTGAGTGTGTGTGTGTGTGTGTGTATACGTGTACGAGAAGGACCAACTGTAACACATGAAGCGTAACAAATACTATCAAATGTTAACATTGAGAAGTCACCCGTTTTGAGTTGGGATCAGATTTGTGAACAGGTGAGGCTTTAAATGCGAGTGTTAGAAGACCATCACTCCCATAGCTGTGGACTTTGTTGCTGGTTTGAAAGAAAATATACTGTTGCCATTTTTTTTTTTGTTATGTCAATATTGCCTTTTAAGGTTTCTATTTTCTAATTATTTGAGAAATATCAGTTGTCTTATGTCACTACAGTAACAAAAGCAAATTGTTTTGTTTAGCTTCCTTATTCATGGCAAGAAAATCTTAAGATATCAGAAATCCATTGATCTGTACAGAGATTGAACACTATTTTATGCAACTTTTTTTTTTTTTAAAATGGCTTTGTAAATTGTTTGACCAGCGTGGCTTAGACATACCGCCTTTCTAATGTTTACCATTGTGTCTTCAGTATAAACTCAGAACTCTTTCAGAGAGGAGAAGCTCCGTGTGGCAGACGAGGACTGGGGGAAAGGTTTGGGAGTGAACATTTGAATGCTCCGCTTTAAACAAAACGGGGAGGAAAAAAGATTATCCTGGAAAAAAAGCAAAAGCCGCATGTCCTGTGACCAAGCATGAACTGTATGTGGTTTCTCATTTGTAATTTAATTATGTATGCCCCCCCCTTTCCCATGTCAGAATTTAAATTAACTTCATGGATTGTTTTTTTTTTTTTACTATTATGATTTGAAATAAGCCAGTTTTTCTGCACTGGGCAGAGCACAGCTACCTCAATATGATAAAGAAAGATCGTTTAGTTTTTTGCTCATCTCTAGATGCTTTTCCCTCACGGCTTCCCACAGTCTCGCTAAAGCGTAACATCTGAGGTGTGCCCCTATTTGCTTGTGCAGAAAACCGAGAACAAAATCTTCCCCTCCCTCTAACATTTTTAAGGATTTATTTTGTTTGTATCTATTGTTGACATTCATTAACTTTATTTGTTGTTTTGCTTTAGAGACAGAACTGTTCGGGGATGATGTATGTTAATTACCATCTCCACAGTGTTTGATTCAAAGGACAGTTATTAAAATCGTTACAAAAAATACTAATACAGCAAGTACTCCAAAATGAACTTGGATTGCAAATAAAACACCCAAAATGTTGGTTTTTTTTACTTCAAGAAAAAAAATACACTCTTGAACCCTTTGAATCAAAGTGTTTCTGTCTTTATTTATTACAACTGAGGCCGATGGTTAACATGATTCATATCCAGTGTTTTCTGTATGTGCACGTAATACTTGAATATAAATCATTTCAGACATATGAATGCTTCAGTTTCCTTGGCGCAACATGACGATGCAGGAGATATTCATGACACAGTGAAACAGATCTTGTGTATATTTGACTCTGGTGGGCTTAGGTCTTAGTTTGTGCTGGGCGCACCACACATACAGTCAACTGCACTAACTTTAAGCATCATTCTGAATGGAAGTGTCCCCTGTCTAAAGCATGCTTTTTAGGGGTAGAAGCCTGGGTTTGTTTGCACTGTGTGTTTGTGTTCACTTGACAACAACTGTGTGCTTTCTTCCTCAATGCCTTCCATTGGCTCCCCTGTCACTAGAGTGAGTATCCATTTGCATTTTCACACTCTTCACTACAGTAGAAGCTAAAAAAAACAAGACGACAGCAGAGAACCACTCCCTGGATCAGAGATTTTTCCACAATTAAATTAAGAAGCATTTTGGGAAATGATGTCCAGGTAACTTGTAGGCTTTACGGTCATTTAAAGAAGTTGTAAATTGTTCCATTAGAGGTATGCAAGGGAGTGATCATGTGAGATCAAACTAGAGAAACATAGCATTCATGTTGACCACATGCCACTATTGTGAATGTCACCGTGTGCTGTTCCTTTCACTGCTCTGACACTTGCTTATATCCACAAATCCTACTGTTGAAAATATGGGTTTAAAAAAAAGGACAATTTAATGTTTTTAATGTCTTTGAATTGTGAAATTTTGTTCTAACGTACCTATTTTCTCCTTTCCAGGTTGGCTCTCATAAACACTTGGCATCATTTTCAGAGTGGGCTCAGAGGCTGGAGTCCTCCTACCATCCAGCATGTGTGCTCACTCTTAACATCACACACCTCAGACATGATGACCAGCAGTGTGTGTATCCATGCACAGACAAGAACAACAACAAAAAAAGACATGTTTTAACAGTAATATATGACCAAATACATATGGGTACACTTATGAAAAAAAAAGGTGGTTGGGCTTTGCTCCATGCGCCATAACACACCACCACACACACTTTTTTTAACACACTTATACCTCTGTGTGCAGACGCTATATCGACATGACACTATTCCAGTTTTGTGTGCAGGGAAGTTCAACACCCTCGGCGTTCCTTCTTGCATGAAGAACTTGTTTCTGACTTTCCATGGTAGCTCGTCACGTAGAGAAATCTTTAAAAACACTGGGTTGATTGGTCTTAGCTGTACATCAGTGTACAAATATCATGCATGCGTTTCAGCTGTATGTAGGTTTTGCGATTTGTATTTATAGATTCTAATGTATAATACTCAAATGACGGTTTTAAGATGGATATATCGTAAATATTGGGGAAATCACTGTTTTTATTGTAACGGTTTGGGTAATTTGCACAACATTAGACATGGAGAAATGACTCATGCTGAACTTGACTGCTCTACTTGAGTTAGATTTTTTTTTTACTTAAACTTTGCCATTTTTGTTAACTACTATACTCTAATCACGGATCCATTTACTTTCTGGTGAATTAGTCCTTTACACTTAGGACAACGGACTCGTAACAATAATCCTGCAATACAACAGTGTTCTCCTGTTTTCTTATTGCCTCCGCATTACTCTTATTATTCTTATTATCATGTATCTTTATCAACTGCTGTAAAACTGTGATCTAAAGTGAGGGGGCCTATGCAGCCCCCTCAGTGACACCTAGTCGAAGAACAATATTAACCATATGTAAAAAGATGATCATTATTGAAGACTAATAATGATTGTACATGCATTACTGAGGTTGTGATTTCAGGTAAATAAAAAAATATAGTATTTGAACAGTGTCTTCATTTCATTGACTTAAGTTGAAGTGGGCGATTCTTGCATGGTCTTCCCGTTTTTCCACCATTAGTCATTTATAGGATTTTAAAAAACAACACTTGTCTAAAGGTTTAGGAACGCTTTACAATGAAACCCTTAAAGATTCACTTTCACGGTTCCCATCTGGAAACTGAAAGACTGCACACCAGATAGTAATTGCAGTAGATGCTGTATAATGTGCCTCCACTGGGTGGCAGCATTGGGTTAAAGATGCCAAGACCAAGCTTTGCCGCACCTGTCTGAAAGGTAGACATTAGCTTTTTAAAGGGACCAAATAGGAGTAATTTGCTGGTTATAACCTATACAGTCTATGGTAATAACTCTATTCATAATTGTTAGTAAAGAATGTAGTAGCTTACTGTGTCTTAAGATATTTGGGGGCATATTTTAGTGCTGAATGCTTAAGTAAGAGTCAGTAAAATATAATATATGGGTTATATGTAGCTGCCTGAAAGTGCACAAGAGAAACAGTCATGCAACCATAGCACCATTTTTAGAAAGCCATTTGTGTCATTTCCTAGTTTTAACAAGCTTTTGTTGGCTTACATGAAATAAACATAGTATAATATATATCCTGGAGCTGCTCTCGTAAAACACTCAAACTTTTAAGTATGGAAATTTTAAAAAGAAGGAAAGAAACCCAGACTAATATTCAGGTGAGGGGTGACTGCATCCTTGCTCTGTCTCTTTAACCAGCAGGATCACTGTCACTCTGGTCCCTCCCATTCTTGCAGCCCCTCCAGTGTTGCTGGCCTGAGATGGGAGCGCACACAGCCGCACCATCACGGCCGAAGAAACGGGAGAAATCTGGAAAAGAACATTTCGGGAAAAAAGCAACAATACCGAGTACGTGCCGTGGGGGGAAAATGGGATAACGAAACAAATCGTTGACTTCTACCGGATCCCAACTGCTTAATCACGTCCTCTGAAAAACTCAGATGGTGCCGTCGCTTGTATTTTGCGCTTTTTATCCATTCTCCTTGAGCGCTGCTGGTACAAAGGCGCTTGGTCCGGAGCAGCAGCAGCAGCAGCAGCAGCAGCACTACCTGGGATTACTGCCGTATGAATGGACAAAAGTGAAAGCACCAGCTACTACGTACACACCTTGACTGGTCGACACAGACAGTGAGTAAATCGAGGAGGATTTAAACACTTTTTTTTTTTCTTCCCTGGGAGCCAGATCACCTCGTGAAGACAGATGCTGTCATTGTAGGCTGAGATTTTTCTTTTTATTCTTCTGAATTTGAAAGTGGCCTTTTCTGGAATAATGCATGAGAAAAACGAGCTCAATTATAGTATTTTATCCCTTTTTTCGTCTCACTCATCCCCAGCGAGTCCTCTGACTGAGCAGCCGGTTTCTCTAGTTGAGAATGGGATGTATTGTTGCGACTGCGCAACCCACGACAAGTGTCAGCAATTAGACTGTGTGTTTCTGAACGGGTTACCTAAAGGCCTGTTGTAAACAGCCACTGTTTTCTAATTGTAGGTTCCCTTTGTTGATAAAGGCTTTGGTGAACTGGACAATTAAGGGACAAACTGTGCGCATTAGTCCCCCTGAACCGGGGTTGTTCACAAATATAATTTGGGCACAATATGGTGGAGCCGGTGGGATTCATTGAAGCGTGGAAAGCACAGTTCCCTGAATCAGAGCCCCCCAAGATGGAGCTGCGTTCGGTTGGTGGTATTGAGCAAGAGCTGGAAAAGTGTAAAGCATCCATCAGGCGCCTGGAGCAAGAGGTGAACAAGGAGCGCTTCCGCATGATCTACTTGCAGACCCTCCTGGCTAAGGAGAGGAAAAGCTATGACAAGCAGCGGTGGGGCTTCAGGAAGACCCCCCTGAATGAGGGGGTGGACCCTGCAGCCCCACAGGGTGCAGAGTCCCAGTCCCAGCAGCCACACATGCAGGAGACTGGTGGAGTTGGAGTAGTTGTGGGAGGATGTGGTGGAGGTTACGCTGGTGTAAGTGGGGGTGTTGGGGACAGGAACCGTTATCAGCCACTTGGAGATGGAACCGGCAGGTCCAAACCTAGGCCTCCGCCTGCCAGGAAATCAGCCTCCCACGGAGATGGCCTGGAGTCAGCCTTTGAGGTACCTCAGCAGGCTGAGTCAATGTCCTGTGACAACCTCGATGGCCTCTCACCATCCAAGCAAAGAGGAGGCATCACTGTTTCACCCCGCAGACCCAACCTCCCACCCCCAGACAAAGAACTGCCCACTGACCCAAAGGACAAGCTGGGGATGGGACTTGGTGTGGCAGCTCTTAGGTCCAACTTTGAGAGGATCAAGCGGGCCAACTCTCACTCTGCGGGTGATGTAGCTAAGGGCCAGGAGAAGCCACTGCCACCACCGCCCTTCTACACCAACATGGAATTTCACCATGAGAGAGGTCTGGTCAGGGTCAATGACCGTGACGTTTCCGACAAGATCAGCTCCCTGGGCAGCCAGGCCATGCAGATGGAGCGAAAGAGATCTCTGCACTCCCTCCCAGGTAACCTGGCAACGGTAGCAGGAGAGCTCCGCGCCAGGCCAGTGTATAGAGGGCGCTCTACCGAGAGCACCTGTGGCTATGATGCAGAATATGAAGATGGAGATCCCAACCAGCGTCATTCAGGGAGGGCTAATGGGGGCAAACCTCCACCCCCACCTTGGCAGCCCTCCGAGTTCCAGGCATATTCCAGTGTCTATGTCGGCGGGGTGATGATGGGTGAAGGTGGTGGCGGAGATGGGAGAGGTGGTGGCGGAGGTGGTAGTGGAGTCACAATGAGAGACCACGGGGGAGGTGACGACCACCTCCTGACCTGGCCACGCCGTTCCTACTCGCCGGGGAGCTTTGAGGACGTTGGTGGAGGTGGCGGATACACACCAGACTGCAGCTCCAATGAGAACCTGACGTCCAGTGAGGAGGACTTCTCCTCAGGCCAGTCCAGCCATGTCTCACCCAGCCCCACTACAGCCTTCCGCCGGCCCTTCAGGGAGAAGAGCCGCTCGCCGTCCCAGAACTCCCAGAACTCCCAGCACTCCTTTGACAGCAGCAGCCCTCCGACGCCGCAGTCCCAGAAGCGTCACCACCGGCAGCAGGGAGGCCATGTGGTCATGTCTGAGGCCACTATTGTGAGTGTCCGCAAGACTGGTCAAATCTGGCCACCTGCTGCCCATCATGACCTTGTGCCCCATGGGAGAACATCGCATGACAACAGTTTCCATGGAGACCACCTAGGTGAGTGGTGGCTGCTATATCTTAGCTTTGTTGTGCTGGAAAGCTGGTGGGCTGGAGTGCAAAAGGACATTTCAGAGCCCACACAGAAACTGAGTATGCTTGGTTATATGTAGCGGAAGGAAAAATGAATGAAAGCCTGAGTGAATGAGTGTTATTTACTCATCCAGGAATTATGTTGGCATCTATTTTTGTGTATTTTTATACTCCTCTTCACATCATATGAATTTCCTTTTTAAAACCACAAACAATGCATCCAAGTGTTGATTTGATTGATAGTATGTGGTGATTGTGTGTGTCTGCATGCAAACACAGAGGACTGTGTGTCCTTTTTAAAAAAAAAAGATTTTGTTGGCATAGACGCCTTTATTTATCAGTAGACTGACAGGAAACAAGGGAGAGAGAGGGGGGTGTGACATGCAGCAAAGTACCTCCGATCGGGATTCGAACTGGGGTTGGCTGCGTATATGGCATGCGCTCTAACCACTTGACCACCTGCGCCCCCCACCTTGTCCTTTTGATGGCTTTGTGTGGGAGACATAAATAAAAAGATAAAAGATCCACCGTTGCTTATTCCTGGAATAAGTCAGTTGGGTGGGTGAATAAATGCGTTCAGTCTAGGTTGAATCTGCGGGTCTTTCTCAGACGACTCCTGCAGCTCAAAGTATGGAATTCTAATCGCTGGTGTCTGTCTGGCTGCCTGTCTGTCTTTCTGACAACAGATAATTCCCCTGAATCTCAAGCTAAAACTCTTCACCAGCTCAGCACAGATCAGAACAGAGAAAGAAGCCCAATCTAATCTCTCCAAACAATTAGCCGCAGTATCCCTAACCACAAAATTACAGCCTTGAAGCCATGGCACCTGTAATAGAACAACTGTTAGCAGATAGATGTGCAGCCTGGAGCTAAAGACACAGGCATCTGCTAACTCAGCTACCAGGCTGAAGCACAACAGTGGTGTGTTTTGCTTTGAGGAGCACATTACTACTTACATTTACTACTCCCCAGTAAAATTGCCATTGTAGATGTTGTGCCAGCATACTACACTGCACGGATGGTTCAAATATTTAACACAATGTTCACCAAGGTGTGTTAAGCTGCAGTAGTGTACATTTTTGGTGTGTTTTATCTATGGTTTTCTGCTGTGCAAGTAATAGTGTTTTAGTGGCCCTCTGTAGTGTAACAGATTTGGGACTGGCACCCCACTGAACCAGACAGGCAGCAGGGTGCTGGCATGTCATTGCTGCCCTAGTGCCAGGATAAAGTGGAGCGAGAGAAAGAGGTAAGCAGGTATATAGTGAAAGGGAGAGAAAGATAAAAAAGAGGGAATGTATGAAAGCAGAAAATGAGTTCTGGCACAGAAGCAATGTTTATTTATAAATGTGCCAGCCGCAATAATGTTATAGTTAATTTAAGTAATGCAAAGGCCTAGTATCATTAATATATGATTTTACAATATATGATTCAGTACTGAAGACATCACTGTCATCATTCTGGGTTGCATTACTGTCTGAAACCCGATGCTGCACATTGCCTAAATATCTTGGATGGGGGACAGGCCTCTGTGCATCTATAATTCATTTATTTGAATTGAGCCACTGACACAGTGGTCTCGATGGAATCGGCTAAAATGTTTTTCCAGACAGGATGCAATGCTCGAAGTACAGGATCACATCCTGTACGGAAAAGCACCTCAGACATATTTGCAGTGAAAGTGAATCTAAAAAGGGACGTTTCCCCTCTTAATTACCAACCTTGTGACAAGTAATAGGCAAACATTTAGAAAAATGCTAACATTGCAAACTCAGAAAGCAGGGACCCAGCAAATGGCTAGCTAATTCCCCAGCTGCTATGTTTGGGATTATCGCTGAACTGTCTGCTCTCTTTGTTTTAACATCTTTTCCACAACAATGAGCCCTGTAGGGAGTTAGGGGAGCCGGAAGAGCATGGACGGAGATGGAGGATGGGGGATGTGTTTGCAGACGGCGATGCATTTAGTGGGATAATCTGGAATTTGAGCATAAGAAGTGAAATGTTGGTTAGATGCACCCCGCAGAGTGGTCCTGTTTTCTATTTGGGGTTTAGGCTTAGGGGCAGAAAGGCGTAATGTTGACAGAGAAGGTGATGATAATGAGTTTCACATTGTTTTTGGGCTAGAACAGAGAGGTTAGGAAAGGGAGTAAGAGGGTTTTTGGTGGGCGGCTGACAATGATAATAATGAAGAGTTGGACAGTGTTGTGAGGAAGACTGAGGCAGGCAGAGTGCAAGGCAGAGCTGCCGTTTCTCGCTTCATTGGTCAGGGATGCGGGGGCTGCAGAGAGGCACAGATGGGAAGAAATCTCCTGTTGCGTAACAGAAACACCACAGACTCACACACAGAGACACACACACACTCAATGTTTACTCTTATACCTTGAGGCTGCTTTGCCTTTAGAAATAGGTGTGCATGTATGTGTTCCTGCGTTGCAACTTGAACTGATGTTCAGACTAAGTAGCAGTAGAGGGATGTTTCCTGCCTGACTTGAGTCTGGAGACGCCAGTGTCTCATGTGCAGATCTATTCTGATCTATTGTGATTTGTTTTGACCTCTTCCTCTTTGTGTTCCTCTCTTCTCCATGCCTCCTGCATGCCAATGACAGTAGTAATTGCTTCATGGTGTGTTCCGTTTATTTAATGGAGGGGGTTTTCAGGATGAAAGGATGATCTCCATGCTGAGCAGAGATGAGCAGGTCTTTGTAACTATGATAGAAAACAGAGAATGAAAGATAAAAAAAAAAAGATATTTCCCTCGAGTCATCCAGTGGGAAAGCGGAGACGCCTGGCAAGTCAAAGCCGGGCTCATAAATAGGAGCAAAACATGTTTGGAGGCAAAACCTTCAGCTGCCAACATTTCATTTTTGAACTCTGTTGAACAAACATGAGTGCAGCATTGTTACATATAAATATTTGATCATTCATGCTGAGTTACATGACTGACAAGTCTCTTTTGCATCACCATGCCTCCATTTTTCAGCTCTTTTGCATGTAAACCCTTAAAATAGGAAAGAAAAAGGGACACAAGTTCAGAGTCTGTCCAGAAAATTAAATGCTACCCAAACACAGGACTGTTGGAAGAGTTATCATATCAGATTTGAAAGGTGAATGATCATCATGGAGAACTAAATGATAAAGCTTTAATTTTAGGAGGTTTAGCAGTGTTAGCAGGCCTGCCCAGAAGCCTTACTCAGAAAAGAAAAAATGAATTATCATCAGTCATACCCCAAACATACCAGCTGCTTGAAGTTTAAGTGAGGTTGGTTCATTGAATAAAGGGAACTTTCACTACCTTCTATAATGAAATAGGTGGTAACTGAAAATGGCATACACTGCTACAAATCTGCTGTGAATACCTGTGGGTTAGCGTCTGAGGGTGGGGATGCCATAGCAGGACGGGCATCAGAAAGCTTCAATGGTTGTATTGTCCACACCCTTCACCTCCCTTCAGGGTCCTGTCGGTGGTTACATTCTTAGGCAGGAACAACCTCTCATACTCCCCCCTCTCACCTCTCTGGTCTCATTATCAGGGTGTCTGCATGTATCAGCAAATTAAATGTAAGACTTTTAAAGACTAAATTAATTAAACAGTGTCATGGTTAAAACAGCTAAATTTGTTTGGCTTTTAGATGCCAAGGTTAAATTAGCCACAGATTCAACAGTACATAATTGACAACATTTTAGCATTTCCAAGGACCTGTAACCACTTGCACCAGCTCTTCATACATTAAAACTCATCCTAGCTATAAGTGTTATCTAAGCAGAGATTTACACATCACAAAAATAATATGGGTTGCTCCACACAAACTAGTTGTAACATAAAGATAAGTTGTCAAAAAATATTTAAACCCACTAACTGGCAGGTATAACTGTTAGTTCGTTCACATAGCTAACGAAGAAACTGACCAAACTAAAGTTAGGTTGCTAATGTGACCCGTTTAGCATGAAGAGTAAAAGAGATAATATGGAATAATTGTCAACACACCTGACGATTGATTGGTTTTTAATAACTGTATAAACAGGGAAGATTTTATGTTACATTTCAAAAAAATAGAATACCTCAAATTACAAAACGTTGCACCGATAAAATTAGGCTAAATGACCTAATACCGTTAGCTAGGTTAGCCTAATCTGATGTCTCCCCATTCTCCCTAAACTGCATGGATGCCCATGGATGCCCTGGTAAGACTATTCTTTTTGAAAGTTGCAGCTTCTTATGCTACAATGACTTTGTGTTCATTAGAGCTACAGATATTTCCAACTGATTTAAACATTACAAAAATATTTACTAGCAAAGACATTCCTTAAGTTATAAATCCTGAGTGTGTAAGTAGCTAGTGGCCACAACAACTTCATAAAGACTTCATGCACAAATGTAGTCATTGATTTTAAAACAGCTAGTACAACCGGATCCTGCAATTAAATATATTGTGAATTTTACTTTGTTTTTCCGCAGTTTTTAACCTATGCCTTTTTTGACGTGTAAAATATCAAATCACAGCTTGCTGGGGAGAGCAAGTGTATCATAGTATGTGCTGGAATAGATGAAAAACAGTTGCTCAGGAAAAAGCTTGGTGACCCTGATTGACCTCTCCAATTCAATCTAATGATGTCATCAGATCCGCTCTGTGTGTGTTTCCAAGTACTTTTCTAAATATATTTTTTGTTTAACGTCATGACGTAAAACGCACTCGCTCTTACCTCCTAGAAAATCAGAGTTGTGTGTGTGTGTGTGTGTGTGTGTGTGTATACAATGTCTGTCTCAAGGGATTTTCTCAGCAAACGCAAATCCAGTAACAAGCGGACGATCAGTGTAGATGACAGACTGTTGCCGAGATGCCAGAGTGTGAGCAGGCAGCCAGAGAGGATCTGAGACTGTATATGTTTCTTCCTCTCTGAGCCTTTGTGTGCAGCTGTGTCCTTTGCATGTGATTCGCAGCATGTATCTCCATGTATATGTGTGAGGGAAGACGGGGGGGGCAGAAGATGAAAAAGAAACGATGGGTAGAGGTGGCTCACGAGACACCGAGATATTTTGTCACTGGTAACTGCGGCCAACCCTGCATGCTTTACAGTAGTCCAGCATGGCACAATGACCCCCTTCTCACACTGCGGGAGGGGTGGGGGGAGGTGGGGGTGACTTCAGCTCTTAAAAAGGCTCGTTCAGTCTGTGCTGTCGAGAGAGCTTGGCAGTGAAAGCCTCGGTTACCTCAGCCGGCACACAGGAGCTGCAGGCTTACAGTCGTTGCCCTAAGAGGTGGAAAGGAGAGGAGAGAAGCATGGGAGGATAAGAAGAGGTGGAGGGTGGGGGTGGGCTGGTGAGCGGATCTGCCTTTCTTGCCAGCTGGGTGCTCAGCTCAGCTTTTCATTGGGCTAGTGCAACCTGCTCGGACCAATTATGCAGGCACAAAACGGCCTCTTTGTTCCCTTTGTTGGGATCAGTTATGGAGGAAGAAAACTTCCTTTCTGAGGAAAAAAGTGAATGTTGGTTTAAACCCTGTTCATTCATTCTAAAATTGAGTTTGTCGGCTTGTCTGCAGTTTTGGTAAAGCACTTAAGTCTTTTATATAAAAACATTTAACTGCATTCTGTTAGTAGACCAAATGTAATGGTTTTTAACCTTTATTCAACACCCTTTCTATCACCAACACTGATCACAGAACAACAGTTCTTTATCTATCATATCTGGACAGTTTAAAGGCACATACAGTAATACTGCTGTGTCTACTGTTTTATTTTGCTCCAGCCTTGATATAAGATTGCAACATGCTCCTTGCAACAACACTACTTTGTTAGTATTAAGTTTATTGACTTAATCATGACCAGAAAATCTAAAGTACAACTTTTGGCGGTCAAATAATTGTGTCACTACACGAATAAAACTTATAAGCTATGTGTTGAAAAAGTGAATAATCGAAATAATTCAAATATAAACACATGTTAGAGTGTGTAGTTCACATTACGAGCGTGACATTACATTTTCTCTAGTGGTGTCCCGTGTTTCTGAAGTCCAGCCTGGCATTGAGGCTTGTGTGACGTTGCTGGGTTGGCAGCAGGCACAGGAGGGTGGAGCAGCTCCAGCAGCTCTCCAGTGAGAGTCAAACTGCCTGGCTTGGTTTTGTGTGGCAGGAGCCGCCAGATCAGTCCGACACTCAACTGCGCTCCTCTGCGCGTGTGTGTGTGTTTGATATTGGTGGAAAAAACTGTGTTAAAGACAGGGAGTGTTTGTGTGAGTGTGTCCACTGTCCATTACTTTAAGGCCTATAGGGCAAATATCAGACATCCAGGCTACGTGAGGGTGAATGGAAGCAGATTGGATGATCATCTCTGTACACTGCTGACAGACATGCAGACACAAACACACATAAACACAAACTCACAGCCCTCCAAAGGGTACTTTTCCTTGCTTCTGTTTATTTCTTCTCCTTTGTGTGTGTGCTTGTATATTTCCAATGCCAAGCATCCAGCCGCAATCTTTCCTCTGGTGACCGACAGCTCTTGTGAGGAAAAAGAAAAACTTGGAAAATCCCTTACATGAATTCTAGTGACTTGTTTCCCATACATAACTGCCTTCCCTTTTGAACAGCCGCCATCTTGGCTCCCTTTAACATGGCTTGCGTTGTCACAGTCGTCGAGCTTGTCATCTAGATTGGCCACAGTACAGGAAAAACTGCACTAGTTAGCGTCCACCACTAACCACTCACCACAGGCCGTTGGCTTCATTGTGTAAGTGCTTGCTGGTGTGTGTGTGTGTGTAGTGTGTTTTCTGATTTTCTATGTATCCTAGGTTAGCTACACGGGTCATTAATCACGGCCAGCTCTCTCCAAGGGTTAAGGCTGGGGGGTGGGATGGAAAGAAAAATCTGGTTTATGGTTTCAGGTTGAGACCACAAGGCAAAATGGCGACTAAATGAATATTCTAATGACCCAGAAAGCCCCCAGAGCTGTGCAGAGCTGCTTTATTCATCCAGATTTACTAGTTTGCTAGTCTAGACATTAAAGGGGCACTCCACCTATTTTACTAGTCACAGGGAGCACCACACAGCCTATGAAAACAGTCCTCTGTGGCTTTAGAGGAGCTTTGTCAAGTCTGAGAAAATGACTCATGTCACATCACATGAATACCTCAGCTTGAAGTTGAAGACTACAAATTTGGGTGGGTGTGGATGTTGAAAGATGTGGGCGTCAGTCAGGTGGATCTAGTCAAATATGCCATCATGTTGCATCATGGGAAGTGTAGGTTCTAGTGTTTGTGGATATTTTGACCCATATTTGTGACTACAGGTTGTAAACCTCATTGAACTTCACTGAGGTAAAAATCCCAGTGAGAGCTGCTTTTTCAACATTCTCTTTTAGCATGAACTGTGATTGACATCAGTCTTGTGGCACATATGTCTCACACATGTACAATGGAAAGCGTAGTGATATTCTTCTCTATATCATAGGGCAACTCAAACCTGTTTAGTCATGCAAACATGTAAACCTTGTGGTAATCAGATTACCAGTATTTGTTCTCTCCCTCATGTAACACACGATACTGCACTCATTATAGCACTAATGCATGATGTCCCATATATTACACACAGGATTATCATCACTCACAAGCCAGCACTGGCATGTATGCATGTTTAACTAACTTTTTTTGCGCAGGACAAAATAGCATCAGGTTATACAAAAAAAAAAACTTCCTTCAGCCAAAAACCGTGTAGACATTTAGACTGATTACTTCCGCATAACAACACACAGATATTTCAGGCTTTTAGAAAATTAACATGTATCAAATGGAGCTTTTCTTTTATTTAATGAGGCATTCACTCTCTTATTTCCCACCTCATTTCTCCTTTTTCTCTACATCTTTCCCTACTTTTGCCCATTACCCCTCTTAGTTCCCCCCTCTCTCTCCTTCCCTCTATCTTTGCCCCATTCAAACAGCTGTTTCTAGTTTTCTTTGCTCGGAGCCAATTAGAGGTGCATCACCTTCCCATCTTTGTTTCCGTGGGTTTTTCGAGCAAGGGGAAAAGCCGGGAGAGATCAAAGTCTTGACCCCCCCTGCAGTAGCGTACAGGCTCTCTCTGTAATTGTCCAATAGGGGTTTAACTGATGAATGCCTATAAAACAACACAATCAATGCCAAATGTCAGCAGCAGGCTTCCTTGTTACAGAGTATAGACTGCCGAGTCTATTCCCCCGCGCCTGCACCACGGATTCGTTTCATTTCAGTCTTTTTGTTTTCTCCTTTTACCTCCAGCTATTACTCTATGCATGTCTGTGTTTCTTTATTCTGTCTTTCCATATGTGTAGCTGTAGTGTTTGTGTGTGGACAGACAGTTAAAAGCTTGCAATCTTTGGAAAATGGGTTTAGTTGACTTTAATGGAGTTAACCTCAGATTACTGTCATTAAAGGATTGTGGTTAAGCTATATGTAGGATGTAGTATTCCCTGTCTTGGTTGTTCTTGAATGTCCTTGAAATCAGGCGGTGTTTTGGATCTTTTCTCCCAGTCACTTGCTCACTCAAAAAAGTAAGATATTGAGGCTGATCATGGATGCACATTATAAAACACATCATGCACATGTCCTTACAGTCTAATTGAAAATCTTCATTATTATTTTTGTCATATAATTAAATGAAAAAAACACAGATTATATTTTGTTATTGCTTAGTTGATTTAAAGTGTCTTTGAGTAACTACTTCTAGCTTGTCTTGCCTTCATCCTGTGCCATGATTTTAATCAAACATTGGAAAAACTTGATATATGTGGCCTTTGAATGAACCCAGCTTCTAGAGGTTGAAGCAAAGATGTATAGTGAGTAAAGTACAGATGCAGGACAAAATCCTTATGGAGACCTTGATGGTCAAAACATTGCCTCATTAAGTACGTTGGAGCTCGTGTGCGGACTGCCTCTGTTTTTCTTTGCTGGAAGAGAAGCACAGGAGTCATCAGTGTGCTCCTGCAGGGACAGAAAAATGCCTGAAGTCGTTTCCACAGCAGAGCTGAAAAGCTGGAGAAGCGGGAGGAAGCGCTGCAGACCTTATTAGCTTTTTGTAGCTGCAGATGATGAAGAGCTATAGGATGAGACACCTTGTCCTCCTGGCCTCTGTAATACAGCAGGCATGCACACACATATACACTTTCAGACTTTCTGTTTCTATCAGACAAACACATACTGTGCATTGTGCCTTGACTGTGGTCAGGGTTCAGCAGCATTTTATTGCATCTGAAATCCTTTTGTATTCATTATCCAATCCAGTTTGCTTTCAACATTTGTAAGTAACTAAAGCCAAATCTCCTTTTGTTGGCTGGATAGGCTGAAACACAGATTTGCAGCCTAATTAAAATGCACTACCTGTAGCTACAGTCTTAAAAGGAGATTAGCAGCATTGAGTATGAAATGTTCATTAAATATATGTATTACTTATTGAAATAACAGGTGTAGCCTGCTAACTTTTAGACAGTTTTCACAAGCTTCTTGCTTGAAAATACTGGAGGTCCAGATTCATATGATAAGTGCACAAGTATAACTGGGAGATCCAAGAAGATCTTTTTATTTGAGAAGACTTGTCATTCTGAAATCACATCGTCCACTTGATTATAAAATGCAAAGTGATATTTATTTCTTTAAAAAAGCATCTTGCTGCTTGCAGAGAGCTCATTAACCAGACAAAAGAAGTTGGCCTCTCTGCAAGTTTGATACAGCATGAACCATAATTAGTAACAGCTGATATAATCTGCTGCCGGTGGCGTTTATTATTTTAACCGGAAAAAGTGACGGCCTCAAGCTGGCTATGAATAAAAGGCCTCCTACCTAAGTGATTTGTGAAGCATTGGAGCGTAGTGAATCTGGGTATTTTGGAGGTACCAGCTCCAAAGGGGAACTAACTATTGGAACTTAACCCTAGTTTGGATGCAGTGGAGAGGTGAGAGGAGCCGACACACACAACAAAGAATTCATTACAGCCAGCCACTCCTTCTTCTACCTTTACTGTTTCACTCTGGGCCTCCCTCCTCTCTCTTTCTGTGAATGTGTGTGTGTGTCCTTCTCTTTCCCTTCCCTCAGGCTCTTTGTTATTGGACTGTGTCTGCACTGGGCAGCTGGATGGGTTTGCTCAATAAATGGCAGTTGTTAAGAGCTGCTCAGGCTATTAGAGGTGGAGGTGTGTGTGGTTGTGAGGTTTTAGGGAGCCGACCCGCTGTGTGAGTGAGTTCGAGAGAGACACAGAGGTAGAGAGCCTGCATGAAGGAGGAATGAGGTAGCTATGTTGTAAAAATAACACATTATCAAACTAATGAGGAAAGTGGCTGGCTGTGGATAAGAGTTGGAGCCGGCTGTGCTGTGGAGCACGGCCAGAGGAAACAGCTGGAGTGAAGAAGAACCGCACTGTAGAAGTCCATGCATTTGTCCGTCACAACGCATCTTTTGTCATTCTTCGGCTAATGAGTCAATACTTACACTTTTTGTGTAGTGCTGAGGAACACACGATTCGGTTGTGTTTAAAAATGACACTTTTGTAAGGGTGTGAATGACAGCATGGGTCAGTGAAAATGATTAAGAGCTTTGTATCCATGTTTCCAGACTTGGTCCAAGAGAAAGAGGAGGGAAAATGGTAAATAGAACCCCAATTGAATTGAATATGGTTTCAAGATTGATACTGTAAATTATGTTTGGGGGCAGGGTGCAGAAATGGAGGGAGGAGGCAGGATAATGTTGTAGCCCAATGGATTTTGAGAAGGAGCAGAAGAGACATTTGTTAAATGTCAGAAAACATGGGAAATAAAAGCATTTTACCAGATTTGAAGAGAAGTTTGACTTTCAGTCATTTCATCTCTGTGCCTTTGACTGCCTTTATTGTCTGTTATTTGTTGAGCCGCTAGTTGCAGAGGGAGCCGATAACTGTAGGCTCCTGGGGAAGATCAGATTTCATATTGCGATCTGCCCCTCCTCCCCTTCCTCCATCTCTTCCCTGAATGCCCTTCGGTAACATCCCTCCTTCTGTGATATCTCTTTTATGTCACTTAATATCCCTTTCTCTGCCCCCGCCCCTCCTCTCCTGACCATTTCTCTGTCTCTGTCAGCCTCTTTCACTCAGTGCTGTTCAGCCTGTATAGAACTATACAGCATAAAGGCAGATTTTAAGCCCAATTTGCCCACGACAACTGATTTTCAAGTTCATTGAGAGGCTGAACTTGTCTGCAAAATACAAGACACATCACCATAGATGGTCGGCAAACGTTATCTGCAGGATTTTAATTTGTCGCCGCTCAGTCCGGTATCATGCCAGCCTGAAGCAATCACGATTATATCAACATTATAACTCAGTCCTGGTAAAAATCAGAATGTTATCTTGTAGTTTGAACCGAAATGTGAATGGAAATCACTAATCTGCAAAAATCTGTCATTAAATGTGCGATTCCGAGTCCTTTCACAGTCAGTCAGACATTTAAAAGCCTTTTTATCCCCCAGCTGTATTGTCCCTTTCTGTCTGTCTCTTTCAGTCCATTGTTAGCCCCTCTTCTCCTCTGACAGGCGGTAGAATCCAAGCCAGTAGCTCTGGGGCTGATTCTCCTCCTACAAACCTACCCGGGAGCCAAATGGGGACAAGAAATCCAACTCTCTGGCTTTTCCAGCTCAACCTGCGCCCCCAGCAAAGCACTTAAACACACACACACACACTCATTGTCAAGTTACA